>NW_024879266.1:63562-341308 GCF_018340385.1 Cyprinus carpio
AAATAATGGGTTTGATTCTCAGGCTATGGATAACTCAATAAAATGTGTGCTTTAAATGGAATTCAACAAAGTTGCTTTGGAAAAAACATTGGTGTCAACAACATTGGTGTCCACGTTTCTAACTTAAATAGCATTTGAAGAGAATTACCTTATTTGTGATAAAGGGGCAGTGTAGAAAAGTTATTATGCTTCTCTGTTTTCAACTAGTTAACTTCGGCTATAACTGACTATAACTTAACTTACCAGTTGATGTTATCATTGATTCTATGGCATTCACAAGAAGAGGCTCCAAAATACACCTCTGACATTGCAGATGACATTCAAACTACAAACTTGAAAATAACAAACAAAAGAAATACTTAAAAATACTGTTTTAAATCTCCACTTCAGCAGTGTTGCCTAATGCACTTTACCTCAGTATTTCACATTAGTTCACTGTTAAGGTTAAGTAACAACTCGCCAGATTAGCTAACTCACATTAAAGGGAGGCGGAACATACAAACGTGTTTCTCGGTTTAACTAAAGTTAATTTCGACTAATATAGCTGACCTTAACTTACTCACCAGTCAATGTTATCACCATTTATGGCGGCATTCTGGCCAACAGTCAGAAAAAAGGCTCCAACTCCCGACATGAAAAATGACACAATGAATAATGTTAGTTTGCTGTTAACAAGTGAAAATCTTAAAATATCTTAAGCTTTGCATAAAATAGAAATCATATACAAACCTTTTTGTCAAGTTAACAGTACATAATTTCTCTTTTGTCTTTTTACCGCCACTTCCATCAAACAGTAAAAAAAAAAAAAAAAAATCTCATATTTTCTCATAATGCTTTGCTGTTTACAGTAAAATAGGGTAAATTGAATTACAGTAGTGACCATATATTTTCCCATAATGCTTTGCCGTTTACAGTAAAATAGGGTACACCCATTTCACAGTATCTTACTGTACATATTACAGTAAAATACTGTTCAAATTACAAAAATCGGTTACAGTGTATGAAATAAACATTTGACAGTTCTTGTCTGCCACTTATTAGTTATTGAAATATTGTGAAAGAAAATGCTCCCTTTGACAATCCTCATCATACCATCTGGTCTGGTGTTGTGTGACTTTGGCATGTTGGGAGAGCCATGATACACACATGCATTTCTAAGTGTCATAATTACTTTGCCATGATACACACATGCATTTCTAAGTGTGATAATGTCTGATCTAAGTGTTATAAAGTGTACAAATTCTTTTCGGGCCAGTTTATGTGATAAAATGGGACGAAAGTCATACAGTTGAAAGTGTTAATTTAATACTGCTATTTTTGTATTTTTTATTATTATAAATATAACCAAATGTGAAAAATCATAGACATCATAGATATCCAAAATGTCCATCCATCCATTCTCCAAACTGCTTGCAGCACCTGTTATTTAAGGCAGCCTCCCATCCAAGTACTTACCAGGCCAAACCTTGCTTAGCT
Organism: Cyprinus carpio; assembly: GCF_018340385.1. Lineage (NCBI taxonomy): Eukaryota > Metazoa > Chordata > Actinopteri > Cypriniformes > Cyprinidae > Cyprinus > Cyprinus carpio. The sequence goes on from NW_024879266.1 coordinate 65,039, forward strand.
TCCTGCCGCGTTTCCACCGAAATTACCCGGAACATTTGTACCAGAAACTTTTTTCCCCAGGAACTACCACCCCCCACCCCACCCCCCCTCAGACCTGTTGCTTTCTGTGTTTCCACCGCGGTCTAAAGTACTGGGAAGATTAGGCAAATAGTCTGGTGACTCGGGAGTGTGATCGTTTCTCAATACAAAGTACGCTGATTTTGGACTTGTATCCTCGGTAGTTCGGACTTTGCGCATTCGACTCGGGAGTGTGATGACCGCGACGACACAAATCCGGTAATTCTGCAAACAGCAGTGTACTTGATAACATCAGTCAGCTCGCCTTAGCTACTGCAATTTTCATCACTGTATATTTACAATAAAATGAAATAGGATATAAAATACCACTGGCTCCTTTCGTTTTCATTTGAATATAATAATAGCCGCAAAAATGTGCTTAGTTCAGGGAAATGTGTATATAGGCTATACAGCCTTTACAATGAAATGGAATATTATATCAATTTGCCTTTTTTATTTTCATTTTAACATATGGATAAGTTGAATACAGACCATAGATTACCTGTTAGATTTACTCAAAACGAATTATATTTTATGCATAACCACTAAAGAGACATCAGAGCCAGCGGCACATATCAGAAGGACTAGCCGAGGTGAGACTTCTCTCAGCGGATACATGAGCACCGAGCTCCCGCTGATCGCGTGGAACCTACTGTTTCCCATCTTGTGACACACAATGTTTAAATAGGCGCCTGTCCTTTTTTAAAGAAACCGCAACAGATTTGAGTTTTAAAACCCCGATAGTTTCCCCGGAAATACTTTTTAAAATGACATTTAAACTGACACAATACAGTAATATTTTGAATTATCAGAATAAATGGATGTTGAATCACAGTGCCTCTTGGCGTGAACTCAACCAATCATCATGTTTAGCGCCCAAGTCCCCCCCTCCCCCGCAAGTTTCCGGCATTGAAAAAGTAATAACCTCGCCCAGCAGGACTTTCGGAGGGGCTTTTGTTTTCACCCCGCGGAACTTTCTTGGTTCCTGCCCTGTTGAACACACAGTAGTACCAGCGCCAAAGTCCCTAGTTCCTGGGTAAAGTTCCTGCAGTGGAAACGCGACTTTACAGCACCTGTTATTTAAGGCAGCCTCCCATCCAAGTACTTACCAGGCCAAACCTTGCTTAGCTTCCGAGATTGGGGGTTCCTTTATTGCTGTGGAAATAAACAGAGAGACATTTGTGGTGGTTCACAGTACTGTAGAGACCCAGTGCATGCCATGAAAAACAAGATTACACCTAATTCACCTCTTTTTTCATTTTGTAGTTTTGTGTTCTCCTGCAGAGATGGACAGTCAGGATATCTCTGATGCCACCCAAATCACTCAATCACATATCCCGTTGTTTCTCCTGTAACTTACAGGTATGGGATGCTATGCTGAACTACTCTATTAAAGAGGCTGGACAGGAAATCATGCGAAATTCCAGCATGCAGAGCCACACACCCTAGCCATTGTCGTCTCATAGCAGACGTCTCCTGTTATCAATGCCAGTTATGGCCCACTCTCTAACAAACGGGATCACCTTAGACTTAGTGCAGTCTGTGCAGTTATTCCGGGCCTCACAACCGGTTTTCACCATCAGTTGGAAAGTCCAGTCCTTTGTTATGACCCGAGGGTATACTCGGTTCTCCCAAAGTCGCGAGTCTGTTTTACGTTGCTGTCTGGAGAGACTGGGACAGAGGAGAGGCCCCTAAAGCTCCTGTGCCATCAGAAATATGAGAGATGAGCTGCCTTGTGTGACTGTGTACGCCTTCTGGCAGACTCAGGAGGTCCGGGGCTCCTGTGTCATCAGAAATGAGCATGGGACCTGCATGGCAGAGGTTGACCCTCCTGCGGGATGGTTCAGCCCAGTTGAGGGCAGTTCCAGTCGGGAAAGACAAGGGCCGACCCAGGGGAATCCTGTGGAGCTGTATTAATCAGGCCCAACAGCAAATAGGCCCCATGCACCCACCAGCGGGGAGGAGGGCAAGAGGTGGAAAATATGGGTGCTGGAAATGCCTGGGCAAGCCTCAGCTGAGTACATGCTGTGACCCCCATCAGGGATGGGAATGTGTTGACCTTTCTTTTTTTTCCCTTGCCAGCAGGTCAAACAGGGGGACATGCCCAGTGTCTGTCTCGACTGAGGAGAAGGGCCACCTGTGTCATCCAGCTCCTCAAAACCACTTCTTCTTAAGAAGACTGATATGCCTCCTTTTATGTCGATGTGCAGGAGCTCAGCAAACCTGATACTTTCCCTCAGTAAAAGTCTCTGCAGAGGATTTTTGCCTAGCATCCCAGACAGGGTTTTTTTCCTTCCTTTTCAGCCTTCCACTCTCTCGTCTCAGCTTTACATCGCTAAGCAGAAACCACAACTTTAGTGCTCTAAGAGACTAGAGAAAACATAAACAATAAACTGGAAAACATGCATTTTTTCCTGATAAAATATCCAAGTAAATGTTATTTCATCCTGTCTCCTGGAAGCAGGTCCTGCATCGACCTTATCTTGTGTGAGGAGTGGAGGGACAGGGTTAAACTACTGTCATGATACATAGCATTACAAGGATATTTCTGAGCTGTTAGTCTGACCTGGCAGACACTGGTGGGGGGGGGGGGGGTCATCTTATGTCTGGGTAATCAGAGGTCTGTATAAGTGGCTCATGGTTCAGATTTTAGGCAATCTCGCCTTATATGGTCCTGAAAAAAAAAAAAGACATGTCACGTTTTAATCCCTTAGTATTATATGCAAAACTAGATTTTTCTTCTTCTTAATTTTGGCTTCTCTCCACTCTTCTTAGGCTCACATGGCTCTCTCCGGCTGCGCCACTCTCCCCTCATATTCGTCCATTGGTCTGAAGAGTATCACCGACTCCATAAAATTTATATCACCACTCATTACCCCATCACGCTGGGTTTTAATCCTGAGTTATTGCTTAGTTTTATGACTCAGAACCATACTGATAAAATTAAAAATGTAGCCAAAATCGGGTTTTGGGACAGTGTGTGCTAAATTAAGTCATACTAACAGAATTTGCAGTTATATGTTTTGGTATCCAAGTTACATTTGAATAACATGCAAGTTTGTGTCTGATTGACCACTTTTCTTTTCAAATATATCCTCTGGGTGTGTAAATTAACTATGATTTACGATTAAGGTCGTTGGCATGTTGTGACTGGTTACTACTAACCGTGTGTGTTCTTTCAACGACCATGCAATGATGTTATAATGAAATAGAAGCTGCTCAAGATTTTGGACAACCTGAACTATACCTTGGCCCTCTAGTCAAAATTATCTGATATTTTCTAGAAAATCTCTGCTGATCTGATTACCCTAATTTCATGCTTTGGGTGAGAAATATTTTTCAAACATATTAAGAATGTAGAATGAGCCTTTGTAATGAGCCTTTTATTTTAAAAATTGTTTCTTTTTTTTTATTATCTAAGCCGGATTTTAACATAATGATATTCTGACCTTATGTCCCTCATTAAGTTTTCATTTTAATTCAGAAATTCAAAAATGTGTCATATCATCTAACAATAAAATGAATGTCACTCATTAATGGCTAAACATTAACTCCTCTTTTTAAAGAAATTCATTTGAGATGTTTACGAGCTTGTGATGCAGTGGATTTCAGCACTGAGAAATGTGGGAAATCTCCGAAAATTAAATTAAGAAGATTAAGAAGACTGAGGAGATTTAAGATGCCAGTGTAGATTTTAATAGTATTGTTTTCAAAAAATCAAGGTCCACCTGTAATGCTGCTTTATTTCTGTGATTTATTGATCATATATGTGCACTCTTCCCATGTGTGTGACCATTTTATATTCACATGTCAGGGTTGTATCTGTGTGTTTTAAGGTCCTAGAGGACAGCTGGACCTGTTGTTCTTGCCTACACCTCCCCCTAATCTCCTTCATTCTTAACATCCATCTCTGTTGAGTCAGGCTTCCCTGGTGAAGATCAGTCCTCTCTGAAGCACATTTCTTTATCTACCCCTGCATGAGAGTGTTTTTTTTTTTTTTTTTTTGCACTGATATACCATCTCTCTCTTTCTTTAAGCCTTGTTGCTCTTGCCACTCTAATCACTGTCGCCTTTAAATCTCAGTCTGTCCATGGCCAGCTCTCTTCTTTACAGCTCACATCAGTCACTGCAAAGCTCACTGAGGGACAACTGTCCCACTTCTAGACCGATGCCTTCTCTTCTCTCTCTTCTCTTCCCCTCCCCTCCCTTCCCCTCCCTTCTCTTCTCTTCTCTTCTTAACTCTCCTCTCCTCTTCTCGATTGATTTCTTCTGCAATCCCAAAATATCTAAAATGCACACAAACATGATTACATTTCTCCCTGTTATCCATTAATTAATTTTAAAATGGACGTTCCATTGGGTCCAGATGGTCAATAGATACTTTTCATTAACTGACGCTATTATGAAATAATGAACAATTGACTTAGTTGCCTTTGGACGCACTGAGATATTAACAGATGTGAGCTTAGGTGAGCGTTTGACATATTATATTGTGATATAACACTGGTGGGTTTAATGGTGATGAAAATGTAGTAGAAATGAACAATATACCTCATTAGTATTGGGGCCTAAAGGATTTGTTTTAATGTTGTTGTTGTTGTTGCATATCATAGCCTCCCCTAAGGATCTCAGTCTCATGGCGTGTGAATCTAAAGTCACAGCCTGATCACTTAAAAAATGACAGTGCACTCCAGTTCAGTGGTGCAATAGTGTCTACATTCTGTCCTCTTTCTATCCCATGTGACCCCATGTCCCCCATGGTTTGTTAGTAATTACACCTGTCTGCTCCATAGTTAGCCTGTCTCTTTAAAACCCATGTCCTTTCAGTCTGCGTTTAGTGGTCTTCATTATGAGTCCAGTACGTGTGTCTTCCTCATGTTCCATGTTGGATTTACCTAATGCTGGATTAATAAAGACTCTCTCGTTATTCTTGTACTATTCTTGAATTGCCACAATAAGACAAATACCTCGTTAAACTCAGAGATTAAACAAACTCAGAGATACAAACTTAGAGATACACGCTTAAACTTTCCCTTTTCCAGTCATACGGTAGGTTTTTCTTAACATGGCATTTATAGTGTTCTCTTACTGTTGGTTAACATTATTGACAGATAGGTATTTCATTTTGGACTACTGTGTATCTCGATTAGCGGAGAGCATGCATGAAATACTGACTCTCGATACTATTACCATGCACAGACTACTGTATGTGTGTGTGTGTGTGTGAGAGACATAGCTAAGACATTAATACTGTTCGGATTTAACCTCCGTTGTTCCCAATGTCGCTGTATTAATTGATAATAGCATGCACCGATACCTGCTGCTAAACAGAGAGATCTAAAATCCTTTTTCAGGAAGTATTAACATTCAAAAGCTCAGAAACTAGTTGTCAAGCACAATCACGTGAGTTTGATGTCGATACTGAATTGCTACATTATCTTTCTCAACTACCACAACTGTATAATCGCTGTCTTAAGTAACTAAACTCCAGCTGTATTGTTTTGTAGAGTTAGAGAGACCAGACGCACAGACAGGGATTTAATTGGAATACTCTCCTCTTAAGAAGGAAGCATGCCATGAAATACTGACTCTCTCCAGGATAAGACCATACTGAACTCTACTCCATGTGAGGATCTGTGGGAAGGAGACATAGCCTCATGCATTACAACGTGTTTCAGCTTACTTCACACCGGATAATTAAAGCGTGTCTATATGAATGATGTGTAGCAAGAGCACACACACACACCACGTACAAACAAGATCTGAGATCGTGTGCAAAAGTTGACATCAATAGCTCAAAACTGGTTGTTCAGCGCTGTCACGTGAACTTTTATTAATCGATACTGAATTGCACTTACTATGTTAAACTGGTAAGCAACGAGGGGGGGGGTAAAAAGCGCTGTCTTAAGTCAACAGTAAACCTCAGCTGTGGTACTTGTTTGTTAGATTGCGAGAGACCGACGCAACAATTTATAACATCATCTCCTCTCGACACGCTCTTCTCTCTCTCTCTCTCTCTCAGAATGCCATGTGTCACAGGAAAATTTTGCAGCTACTGGATATGCTGTCATAGTCGATTTATGAACATTCTATCGTATAAAAGTATGTTAAAAGCGACTAACTATAAAATATATGATTTGCAACTCATTCTTACCTCGCTCTCTGAAACGTCAAACAACTGAACGCTTCGATCTCTGCTTCTAGTCAACAGTAAGCCCTGCCCCTACTTTGATTTGATTGGCCATCTCATATCATTTTACAGCACCCCAGCTGGCTGTTGGGCCGCTGGCGCTGAGGCTTTGAATTGAGAAGCCTAGTATGTGCAGCGGTCACAACGTGCATCCGTGGAGCTAAGCGCCATGTTAATTCTCACACTTTAATAGTATCTTATAGCTCTAACGGGCTGTGTGACTGATAAATTACTTTACCTTAAAATGTAGTCATATGTAGTTTTTCCAATTGCTCAGGTGCCGTAGCTTATCCCTCTGCGTGCCACTGTTGGCACAGGTGCAGTGGGTTGCTGACCCCTGCTCTACGATAAACATTTGGACTGCTGTATGTGTATTTGAGCGCTGAGACCTGATCGCGCACTGTATATGAGACCTGAGGAAGTGGAGCTTGCGCACGCCAAGAGAGAACACTTCTATCAGCATGATTCCACCTATCCTGCCTTCACTAACTTTAAGTACTTTAAGGGACTTTAAGGGACTCCGGGAAAAACAGGACGTCTGGTTACCTTATCCCTACCCCTTCGGGTGCTGAGGCCATTGTTTCAGATCGCTAGTTCATGTTTTATTAGCCTATCCATCCACTGCGGCTGCTATACTGACTAGATATGCAAACGCCCCTTATCCGATCCTGAGAAATCCAATGACAGGGACGCACATTTTGAAGGACAATAGCCTATAGGATGCATTTTGAATGGCCGGTAGTCCTCAAATAACATTATAGTCCAGACTTCGTCTAGTTAACAACGAAGACGTGGCATAAATTTTAGCTCGTCAATGTCTCATATGTCTCATTGCGTCTCATCTTAGTTACTGGCTCTTGACTCTCGTCTCTGCATCGGGCTCCTCCTCCACCTGCTCCGCCACCGTGGGTCGGCCCCCTGGAGTCGGCGGCCATTCCTCCTCCATGGCTCCTCCCACCGTCGGCTCCACCTTGGGCTGTTATGGCTGTGGCCTGGGTCCTGCTGGGCTTCTCCTGCTCCAGGTCCCTCCTGTCTCCTTCCTCCGTGGTCTCTGTCTGCTGGTCCCCTCCCGGGAGTCCGTCCTCCACCTGAACCTCCTCCCAAGTCCCCACCCACGCCTTCCTCTGTTGGTTCTACGGTGCGAGGTCGCACCTTCCGGGAGGGGGGAGTAATGTCACACCCCTGGAATTATTATGTGTGTTTTTGCCCCGTGACCCAGTTTCTGTCCCCGTGGTTTGTTAATTTAATTCCAGGTGTTTCCTTCTAGTTTCTTTCCTATGTGTTCCATGTCCCCATTAATTTAGTAATTCCATGCACCTGTCTGCTCCTCGTTAACCTGTCTTTAAAACCCATGTCCTTTCAGTCTGTGTTTGTCGGGTCTACAAGTCAGTACGTGTGTCTTCCTCCTGTGTTCCATGTTGGATTAACCCCTGTGTTGGATTAAAAAAGACTCTCTCGATTATTCTTGACTCCGTGTTCCTTCCAGCGGTGTAGCATGAGAAATAGCAGTAGAGCACTGTTATTATAGGGAACTCTTATTGTGAACACACAAAACAAACATCGTCTGCAATTCGATTGTACAATCGTCTCGTATGTGTGGGGGCTATGGTGATGTATTTATTTGCACTTTGTTCTGTGCTTCGTTGATATCTTCTCAATGATGCACATAATGTTTGCTGACAGAGGAAAGAGGTGACACAAAAGGTGCTTACTAGTGGTGTAAACATAAGTCTGCTTAATGTATGAATGTGTACAAGTACCTTTGTAGGTATTTAAGGACTTACAGTAATTTTTAAAAATGGTTTAAGTACAGAATTGTTAGAAATATAATGTTAATGAAATAAAAATCACTTAAGTGTACCTAAAGGATAGTTCACCCAAAAGAATAGTCATATACCCCAAAATAATCATTTATCACCTCAATTCATTCCAATCTGCATGTTTCTTTCTTCTTGTTGAACAGCAAAGAAGATATTTGAAAGATTGTGGGTAACCAAACAGTTTTGCTCTTAGAAACTGACCGTCCCACTAATATCCATAATCATTCCCATAACAATACTATGAAACACTAAGTCAATGGCTACCAGCAACTGTTTGCTCTAACCAACAATTTCCATTTTGGAGTGAACTTATCCCTTTAAACTTCTCCCTTTCAAACGAGAGTTCACTTTTATGATCTATTGTTTATGAGTACACTTAGTACACTTTTTTTAAATGCACTGTGTGATAATGTCAAATTAAATGTTTACATATTAATTGCATTATGGAGTGCGGGCACAGTGGGTGCGTTGTGGCATAGTGGTCTAGTGGTTAGAGAGTTTGACAGTTTGATTCCTAACACTAAGGTGTGGAGTTCGAGTATCAGGCCAGCAATACACACGGATCTGAGGTGCCCTTGAGCAAGGCACCAAACCCCAACCTGCTCCCGGGTTGCCACAGCATAAAGGCTGCCACTTTGCTCAGAGTGTTTGTTCACGGTGTGTTTCGTTCACGTGCTGTGTGTGTGCACGTTGGAGGCGTTAAATGGCTTAAATGGCATAGCACGAATTGAGTATGCGAGTGCTCCATACTTGCTGTATATGTCACATCACTTTTTTTCACTTTAGATTTATCTATAATTGTTGGTCAAGATTTTCAAATGATACACTTTACAGAAGTACACTAAAATGGTCACACTGTAATTTTTTAAAGTATTGACTACATAATAAATAAAGTATTGATATAATTTTAACCCAGTGTTATTCAGTATCATATTTAAAATTAATATATGTGTACATTGTATAATGTTAAATAATCAGTGTCTTAATTGTATAATAATGTTAACATTTTCAACAGAAATAACATTCAAGTGTTATCTTAGTTGTCAAGTACTGTGTCAGTACATTAGGGCAGTTACATTTTAAAACCATATTTCAAGAACAATAAAAATTTTGTAAATTCTGAAATTACATATAAAGTTAAGTCCTTCTCAAAGTGGGTCAACAAAAGTAACTCTAAAGTTCAACTATTGGCATTTTATATCAGTTAACTATAGACCTTTTTACCCTGTTTTACCCCTCCCACCCCGTACATTTTCATTTCAATTGGACTTACATGCACAATTAAGTGTCATCTTTTTAGTGTGGAACAACAGGTATATTCAGTTACATTAAGTATATTAGTTATATTCAGTTCACATTTAAGTATATTGTTATTAAAAATATTATTTCCATATTAAAGACTAAACTAAGGGTACATCGTCACAAGGATATGCTCTATATTTAGATATAGTAAAAAAAAAAAATGGGTGGGGGGGGGTGGTGTAAAATGATGTGTACAGCCATCAATTTATTATTTCCCATGAATGATGTGTTGATATGTTACGGCTTTCTCAGCTCTGTATTTTTTGGGTTCTAAATCACACAGGGATCAATCATTGCAAACTCTTCACCCAATCAAGCCTTTGAAAAAATAGCTTCTCCTTCTCATCGGAAATTTCGTCACATAAAAATCTGTCAAGAGGCCCATTAGGAAGCACCCTGATAACAATTTCATCTGTAGTCATGCTCATATTTTTCACGCAGGAAGTGACACGTGTCACAGCTCATTACAGCTGGTCATAAATTAGCGAGGCTGTGAGGCAGGAAAGATAAACTGCTGCTCAGTGATGTGTTTTAATTAAATAGTTGAATATTCATAATTCGTCATAATAGTCTTTTTCAATAATTCAAATGCTGTGAGAATAATAGAAATGTTTGATGGTCATTTGACAGATGAGAAACCCCATTTAGGGGTTTTTCATCTGTCTGTCTGCTAACGCTGTGGTAAGGCTTTTTGAAGTATTCAGGAAGGGTTTGTACATAGAAAAATCCAGGGGAAAAAATAAAGAATAAATTTGGGGCTTTAATATTGATTCCCTATGAAATGACAGCTTTGGACAATGTCCACAGTAAATCAGGAATAATTTCCATGCATAAATACATTTATTTTTTTATTTTTTGTATTTTTTTGTCACAAAACCTGCTCTTTCTTTAATAGACCTTCCCACAAGTCAGTAATCAATAGTCAATATTCCAACCCCAAAGTATAATTCACACTGTCATAGAAAGCCACTCCATCAAATATAATGCCAGAAAGATCAAACCATTATTTTCAAATACGGAACGGTAAGAATAAAAAAAAGTTGAACAGAAAATTCAACATTTTCTCAGAAATGCAAATGTAAATGGGACCACAAATGGCACCATTTTACTCAGTATAAGCCAATGGCATTTCTTTATCCCATTGTTCCTTACATTTGGCACTTGGTGATTGTTAATTCTAGAACACACGTGTTTTCACCACTACTTGGTCATTTAATATTCTCCAGTATGGTTCTCTGGCATTATCTGTACGTGTTTGAGTATGTGCATGACATTTCAAAGCCACATACATTCATTATGTGAAATGGTCAGGGTTGTTTGATGGATAATTTGAAAAAGGACTCACAAATAGACGTGTAATATCAGATGTCGAGCTCACTACTGATATACCCTCTACCAAAATACTGTGAGATTCTCAACAGTGACAGGAGATGATGTGGGATGGATGTTTCACAAGTTCTTTGGTCTCCATAGGTCAAACATGGATTGATTTGGTTTTTTTGGAGTGTTAAAATGTCGGTCGTCTTGAACAGATGTTTCAGGGGAATTGTCAGAGAGGGATAAGTGTGGACTTAATGTAATTTACGAAATGTACATACATTTTTTGAGGGACAAGAGTGGCAGCCCCAAAGTAGATGGCCCCAAAAAAGTTCATATTAACTGTATATAATGATTTGTTTAATGTTATTTACTGGTGGTCAAAAGTTTGGAATAATTAAGGTTTTAAAATGTTTTTGAAAGAAGACTCATCAAGACTGCATTTATTGATTCAAAAATAAAGATGAAATATAGTGAAATATTATTAAAATAACCCTGTTTTCTATCTGAAAATATTTCAAATGTAATTTATTAATTTATTCCAATGATTCCAGAACACTAAATTTTTCAGCATCATTACTCCAGTCTTCAGAGTCACATGATCCCTCCAAAAATAATTTTAAATATGCTGATTTGCTGCTTAATTTTTATTAATGGTTCTTATTATTAGTCAATGTTAAAAACAGTTTTTTTTTTGTCCGGAAACATTTTTTTTTCAGGATTCTTTAATGAACAGAATTTATTTGAAATATTTTTTGTAACCTTATTATACAGTAATTGTCTCTACTGCCAATGTTACCTGTTTACACATTTTTGGTGAGTTTGAATCCACAGACTGGCAGAGGTTTCAAGATGCACAGAAGACAACATCCAGAATACACAGATTCTTGATATGCACATTAACAAATGCACAGAGGATGTTGTTCAATCCATTATATGTTAAAATCATTTCCAAACAGAAACCATGGGTCAACGGTGAGGTGCGTACCAAATTAAGAGCACGAACTGCTGCCTTCAACTCTGGGGATATAACTGCTTACAAGAAGTCCAGTATGACCTTCAGAGAAACCATCAATCAGCCAAAAGAGACACTTAGGGACAGAGTGAGTCAAGAATACCATGGCTCTGACCCCAAACGCATGTGGAGCCAGTTTGTGCTATATCACTGACTACAAAGGAAGGCAAAAGCAGTGGTGTGTCTTTGTCTGCCTCCTTACCGGATGAGCTCAATACATTCTATGTTCACTTTGAGACAGGCAATACATTCCCTGCTGTGAAAATACCTGCTGACCTTGACACCTGCCCTTTGCTTCTAACCACATTCAAAGTGAGTAAGGCCTTCAAGAGAGTCAACGGCCGGGAAAGCTCCAGGTCCAGATGGCATACATGGACGTGTCGGGAGGGCCTGCGCTGTCCAGTTAGAAGATGTCTTCAGCAACATCTTCAACCTCTCCTTGAGGACTAACAGTGATCCCCACATGCTTCAAGCAAAAGGCCCACCATCATCCCTGTTCCCAAAAAACAACAACAGTCTCCTGCCTGAATGACTACCGTCCTGTTAGCACTGACATCAGTCATCATGAAGTGCTTCGAACGGCTAGTCAAATCCCACATCTGCTCCTCTTTTCCCTGACACCGTGGACCCATTACAATTTGCTTAACGCTCAAATAGATCCACTGATGATGCCATTGGCAATGGCCATACACGTCTGCCCTGAGAAACACTTGGAAGGATGAGACACCTATGTGCGGATGCTGTTCGTTGATTACAGCTCTGCATTTAACACCACCATCCCTACCAAACTTATAGCCAAACTGAAAGATCTGGGTCTTAACAGTCACTTATGTAACCTGAGGTCTGCTGGTTTCCTGACCGGCAGGACCCCAGGTGGTTAGAATTGCCAATCACACATCCTCCTCACTTACACTCAGCACTGCGCCCCACAGGGATGTGTAGGCTCGGGGCAGCCCTGCTTGTGGACTCGCTGTTCACTTATGACTGCTCTGCTAAGCACAGCTCCAAAATCATCCTCAAATGTTGCTGACGATACAACTATCCTAGGACTCATCACTAATGGTGATGAGACATCTACAGAGATTAGGTTAATGCACTCACAGCATGGTGTGCTGATAACAATCTCTTCTTCTAAACGTCAGCAAGACCAAGGAGATGATCGTGGACTACAGGAAGTACACAGAGAGAGGGTCATGTTCCCATTCACATCAGTGGAAAGATAGTTGAGACAGTTAAGAGCTACAAGTTCCTTGGCATTCACATCTCTGAGGATCTTTCCTGGAGCCTACACTCAGAGACATATGTGAGAACAGCCCGTCAGAGTCTCTACTTTCCTGTGGAGACTAAAGATGGTTGGGCATCTCCTCTAACATCATGTCAAAATTTCTACCGCTGTACTATTAGAGAGCATTCTGACCGGCTGCATCACTGTATTGTACGGCAACTGCTCTTCTTTGGACCGCAAAAGCTCTTCAGTGAGTGGTGAGAACCAGCAGAGCCGATCATCATTGGACATAAACTCCCAGCCTTACAGGGGACATCTATCAGACTCGCTGGCTTGAGAAAGGCTCCCAGCATCATCAAGGACCGCACTCATCCCCGCTCATCACCTGTTTTTGCCACACACTGCCATCAGACAGACACTTACGATCCATCCGACCGATCACGGACAACCAGACTGAAAGAACAGCTTCTATCTTCAAGCCATCAGCACGGCTTAAACAACCAGCTATCATTCATCTAAAACCGGAATACATGCTGCTCTTATGTTTAATTTTATTTGTACTTGCACTGCCACTTTTTAATATTCCTCATGTAGCTCTGTGAGACACTCTTACAATGACATTTTTGGACATCGCTCTACTCAGGAATACAATCGGCATCTGCACTGCCACTTTAATTTTCCTTCATGTAGCCATGCGTCACTCTACAATGACATTTTAGACACCGCTCTAACCCAAAATATCATATTAGTACCTCAGGACTACTTATGAATACTTATAACTCTTAACACTGTCTACCTTTATTGTATCTGTTACTACCCACTTATTTGTATTGTATATAATGCTCTGTCTATGTCTTTTATGTCTTGTTTATTGTCACTGTATTCTGAGCCTCATCACAAGCATTTCAATGTCCAGTTTTCCCCAGTGTTAACTATGCAAATGACAAATAAATGCCTCTTGACTCTTGATGTTTATTTTGCACAAACATAAATATAAAGCAAGCATCTAGTATTTAAAAATAGGAATTAGATGTTAGTTTATAACAACACAATTCTAATCAAAAGTTAATATTAAAACATAAAATATGTTGCATTAAAAATTTTCTTGGCTCACTTGATGCATCTTGTAGGAGTTAAAATGAGAATCAGATACTTGCAGGAGAAGAGAAGAAGAGAAGAAGAGAAGAGAAGGCAGTGACTGATGTGAGCTGTAAAGAGGAAAGCTGGTGGCCATGGACAGACTGAGATTTAAGGCAAACGGTGATCAAGTGGCAAGAGCAACAGGGCTTAAATAAAGAGAAGATGGTACAGTCTATCAGCAGCCGCAGCAAAAAAACAAAACAAACAAACAAAAAAACACTCATGCAGGGGTAAGATGAAGAAATGTCCTTCAGAGAGGAGTGAATGAACTTTACCAGGGAAGCCTGAATCAGATACTTGCAGGGGAAAGATGACAAAAAGAAAATAGATATTGTGAGAGATTAAACATTTTTGTTTGAAGAAAGGGAGGGTCAAATCTGGTTTTACATCTGAATAGTCCTAGAATCTTCTCTATCAATGCCAAGATTAGTGCTTCCATGAGCTCTTTACTCGAGACAGTGATTACATCTTAAAAGAACAGATTACAGATGGTGGGACACACACACACACAAACAATTTTGAACACAAAAAGATCATATTTTTTAAACAACCCACACATAACCTTAGCCCTGTATTACATGCAAAAATACACAAAATCTGGCTGTTTTCATTAATAAAATCAACATAATGTAATCTTCCCTGTGCTTATATGTTTGCAAACATGATTATGTGTATATGTTCGAATGCCCTTTAGCAAATCTGGCCCGATTACCAAGCAGTCAAACAGGCAGGTAGCTAGGGTCTTTCAGTACAGCCCCTGTCAGAGTAACATCTTGCCTATGGAATTTTATAACCCCAGTATTTAAGACAGGCACTCATGGAGGAAAAAAGACTCTTCAGCAACAGATGAAAACACAAATATGGATCTGACATATGAGCAGTCATGTTTTGTAACACACTTTTTATCATTATGCTTATATTGATATTCTCTATGCCACTCTGTGTGGCTATATTGGTTCTCGGGAAGCTTTTAGAATCTATTCCAGGGAGCTCTAATGGTCCCTTGAGCTAAACAGGATTTTGACAGTATTGAGCTGACAAACTTCCTGTTCCCGTGGGTACATAATTTTGCAGTTGTATGATCAATTATATTGATACATTATTCTGATTATAGTGTGATATGGGTCAGTGTAACACTTTGTAAAGGTTTGGGAGAAAACAGGAACTCTAGCTGTTGTCATTTGCCTCAGACAACCTCAAAGGGACTTCTGTGAGCTGCTATGTTTGACCAGAGGAACAACTGGATTATACAATATGTGGCCAAAGTGTCTCATTTCAGTTGTTTGTTTCTTTGTGTGATCTAATGAATAATGAAATGAAGCTTTTGGGGGGAGAGTTTGTTTATTCATGTGTGTAGGTCTGGGTTGTTGTGACTGTCCAGGCTTGGTTAAGTGGGTCTGATGTGGATGTCATTGATTTCCTGTCCTCTGTAAGGGAACGGAGACTAGCATCCTTTTCTTTGCCCCTGTATTGGAAACCACACTGTCAGCCTCAGCTTTACACTCCTTGAACAGAACATCCTTAGGCTCGTCCCCCCCCTGCCATACACATACACCCACACACGCAAACCTGGTATGTATAGAAACACAAGCATTGCTCTCCAATGAGGATGGAACCCAAGGCCCTCACAGGGGAGTGGCCTGGTGGCTAGAGCCCCTCTTAAACCTCCCAGCACTCCCCCACCCCTCACTGAACATGATTGGTCCCCCCCGGTGCCCTCCCTAACACCACTGGGCTAGAGTACTGTCAGTCTGAAATGCTTAATGCCATTGGATCAGAGCATTGCCAATCACTGCCTGATTCGCTGCCCATTGTTGCCTGTAAATTGGATAATGCTCAACACCACTGGATTAGAGCACTATCATTGCTTTGGCAATGTACAGTCTTTTTACCATGCCAATAAAGCTACTGGAATCTGAATCTGTCAATCACTGACAGCGATGTGGGGTTTTTCAAATGACTTGACCACAGACCACATTTCTGTGGTATGTAAACACTCAGTAATATATTTTTTTTGGAATATCCCCCTGGTTGCCCTGAGTCAATAATTATTCTGATTCCTTCCATGTGACTGATCAAGTTATTATATGTAGCTAGTATACGTTCCCTGTGTCCAGTTTAACCAGAATAATAATGCAAAAACTGACACGTCAAATCAACTCTTGAATGTCAACTTTTACAAAAAGTAGTCTTTAATTGTCTAAATACTGTATATAAAGAAATACATAATCTAATACAAGTAATTACGTTTGAAAACAATGTTCCCAGCAACTGGGAATACAAAGCCCTGTTTTTACATTTAAATATACTGTAGGGCTATACAATCATGTAGTGGTTACAACCATGGTGTTTCCTGTAGCTCAAACAGCAGAGCATGTTGCTAGCTATGGCAAGACAAGGATTTGATTTCCAGAATATGCAAAAACTGATAAACATATGTTACATACTTGAAGGAGATGTTACACTAATTAATTACACCAGTGGAAACCTATAAAGGTTAAAAGGGCACATAATTAAGCCCTGGGGTACACCACATTATCACAGTATAACGAGTATATTATTTCGATTTTCCAACTCAAATTCTTTTTCATAACAATGTGTGAGATAGTGTGAAAGACCTGTTGGGTTATTAGTTTAACCCAGTAACTAACTTGTTTGTTTGTTTTAGCATTAAACACTCTGAAATCTATTCATAACTCCACAAACTTGTTGAAGTGATACTAGATACTAAATATAATTAGGATATTCCTTCAGTTTGTGTTTTTTTATTCTCAACAGAGCCATGGTAAAAAAGGGAGTGCGCTTCCGTACAGCCACACCTAGCAACACACTACTATGGGACATCACCCTTGACACAGGCCCAGATGGAAGTGCTGGAGTAATCTGTCAGAGAAAGTCATCTATGAACGTGAAAAGGTGAGTGTGTCTATTAAGGAAAATTTAATTAATTACTTTTAATTAGATGATTAGTTAATGATTAACCAACTTACTGTCATTGGGGACTCTAATTAAACACTGCCAGACAGGAAATATTGTCCATGGAAACAGTGATTTTACATTCTAAAGCAGATTGGACAAATTATTCCGGTAATTTGTTTATTAGTCCTTATCTGTTTAATAAAAGCACTTTCTTTGGATTTTTGCTTTCAATTGAATTAACCACAAAACCACCAGAGAATGGCTAACTGACCTCACTACACATGTGCACATATATGTTTGCCACTGAGCTCTGCACGTATGTGCATGGTTTACTATGCATGCATTAGATAGGAGCACAAAGGTCAGGGTTGTACAGCAGTGTGTGTGTGTGTCTGTGTGTGTCAGAATCCTATTAGTGAAAGCCTAACCTTAATTCTCCTCACTATTTATGGTTGTAGTCCGAAATGATTCTAGGATTTCAGCCTTTGATTTGAGCATGAGATGATGTAGCATTTCTTGCCTTGAGAACAGAGTCACTAAATCATGAGTTAGAATCTTGTTTGACTGACAGCATTAAAAAATAAAAATAAAAAATAAAAATAAAAAAGCCATATCTTTGCTATCTATTTGGTTGCATTTTATTTTCTGATTTCACTAGAAATCATAATATATAAAGGAGGAACACATGCATCTAAGAGCTTTATGCTGAATCATCGCTCAATGTCGCATATGACAGGGTCCACCATGGACTAGATGGAACCTTATAACTTAATGTACTGTAAGTTATAACCTTTACACTTTTTTAACAACTAGTGAAGGATTCAGAGTGACCTCAGACATCTCACTACAGCTGCTGTTATCAGAAAACATGACATAATAATGTCATAATGACATAATTTTAATTTTGGGGGGAACTATCCTTTTAAGTTAAGAAAATTCATTTTCTCAGAATTAACTACACCTTTCTATGCTATATATGCAATAACGTTTAACCATCTGGTGTCAAGCTTTATTTGTTCTTTTTAAGCATAAACCTATAGAACAATTTGGTGTTTGCAAACAGTGCTGGAGTTATTTTGTGGGAGGAGCCTATCTGGTGGTAGAAAATGTCATTTTAAAGTAGCAGTCTATGGAAGCCATGGAATAAAATAATAAAAAAGGTAACTTTGAGTTTGAATTTTAAAATTCTGACTTTTTTTTTTGCAATTATGAGATTATATCTCACAATTCTGATAAGAAAAATCAAGTCATCATTCTCTCTTTTCCCCTCAAAAATCATGAGTTTATAATCCAACACTTCGGGCTTTTTTTCCTCAAAATCCTTTGACAAATTTGCAATTGTTGAGTTAAATTGAGTTTTAAAGTCTGAACTAAAGTAGGAGATTTAAACTTGCATTTGCTAGAAAAAAAAAAAAAGTAGAATTGTGAGATAAAATAGGTAAATGTTAAATAGTTGGCTATTTCATGCTGTAACTGTAGGGCTAATACAATATTGTCCCCTATAAAACTGCATATGTGAATATTATGTAGAGTAGAGTAATCATAGCAGGTTTCATCCATAGTCTGTCCATTTAAACTTTGCGTTCACCTTCAAGTCTACATTTAGCTTCAAATGGCATCTTTGATGACAATATTCTATATAAATTATTTGCCTTCCGTTTTCTGACATCCAAAGGCAAAAAAATAAATATATATATATATATATATATATATATATATATTATATATATATATATATATATATATTATAAATATATATATATATTTTTTTTTTTTTTTCTCTCTTATTCCATGGATTTTACCCGTTTCCCTCCACATGTTCCCAGTGGTTTTTCTGCCAGCTGCATGTGATGTAAACTGTGATGTCTACTCCAAATTGGTCTATAAAATGTTCTTCACATTTGCTTCAGAAGAAACTTCAACTTGTTTTAAAAATGTTTAAATATTTTTAAGTAATTGGAGTGTTATTATATTAGATTAGATTAGATTCAACTTTATTGTCATTGCACATGTAAGGTACAAGGCAACGAAATGCAGTTTCTCTCTATGGTCTGTAACATGCTTAAGTATCTATGTCTTTTTGAGAGAATGTCGCATTGTCCTTGTTTTGCATTTCCCTCCCTCGTTGACAAGGATTAGGATGGTTTGTTTTGTTAAATATGTTCAGAAATGAAATTTGTGGTGTCTAATTCACATTTTAAAGCATTTGTATTCCAGTAAGCATTTAAGACTTTAAAGGAGGTGAAAGTGATTTCTGAATAAAGGATAGCCTGCTATCCTTGCTGCTGAGGCAAAGACGTGTATCCGTCAGTAATTTGCTTTATATTTTTGAAAAGTGCTTGATGCGTAAAAAAAAAAAAAAAAACAGAAAAAAAAATGAACTATGGTAGACATCCGTATTCAAGCAGTAATGTAGGATTAATGTTACAATATTCTGTGATTTAAACATTTCAACTTTAATCAGTTTTAAGAATAGTAATAGATAATTCTGTTTGTATGACAAAGACACACACACACACACACACACACACACACACACACATATATATATATATTTGGATATTGTTGGATATCATTCATTCATTAAGTTTTGTTTCATATGTGGTAAATCATGGTCCTATGGAACACAGGATAACTAGCTTATTTTATCAAGGCCTTTTTTTCAAAAGTCATTTCTATGTCAATCACAGTTTATGAAATAATTGCCTTCTTGTCTGTACAATCATATCCATGCATGCATTTATACAAAAATGCTGTCTACTCAAAATAGCCATCAGAACTCTTAAGTTCATCCCCAGAGCATGAAAGCTGTGCATTTTAAAACTAAGATTTGAGACCGATGCATCAGATTATGGTGATCCCATGAAAGGTTGATACCACAAGCTTTGCATCTTTTAAAGTCAACATGAAATCAAAATTGGCCCTATTTACTTTTTACCATATAATCAATTTCTGATGAACAAAATCACATCCTGCCCTACTTATTTTCACTCTGAAATATGACAAAAATAGTATGGATTGTGAATGGCAACAACAGTATGATCAATATATAATTATTGACTTAAAGTCAATAGTTGCACTCGATGATTTGGAATGTAACAGAGCAACCTGCAAATGCAGCAGTTTGACAATTTGATCACAGAAGATTAAAAGGTTTTACAGTATATGGTGTGAGGTGTTTAATGGCACTTTCTTTTTCAGATTAAACAAACTTCAAGCAGTTCTTCAGGTGGATTTTGAAGTGGAGGATGTCAGTAGTCAATCAGAGATTCAGGTGATTAAGTGGGAGTTGACACTTCCAGACGAAGTCAAAATGATGGGGGCATCTGAAGGCACCATGAGGATCTACACCACTCAGAGGGACTTTGTGGGCCTGGCTCCTCTAGTTATGGTAGGCTATGGTAATTCATTAAAGATGGCAAAACAACAACAACAAAAATCTCTTTATAAAAAAAGGGTAATAAGTCTCTATCTGAAGTTTCTATCTGGGACAGTAAAGCATCTTCATTACGTATTCATAAGCATTTTGAAAGACAGAATTGATCCAGCAGGGTACCAAGGGCTCTACACTGTGACAGAGCTTGTAAATGTCATCTGCAAGACCAATCATGTTGACCTTTGGATTGTGTCCAAACATGAGCAGATTTAGGCATAATCAATCAGATTTTCTATACAGCTGGACACTGTCCCAGAAATCTGAAAACAGCACAGGACAGAAAATGGCCAAAAAAAAAAAAAAAAACCTAATATGTTTTCCAGAACTTCTTTAGGAGTGTATACTTTCAGTCTACTTTTAATGGACTTATACAAAATTAAACTTAAGTATAATAAATGTTGGTCACACTTTAGTTTGAGGAACAAATTCTCCCCATTAATTAACTATTAACTATTACTTCTCTGTAAACTCATAATTTGCTGCTAATTAATAGCTAGTAAGGTAGTTGTTAAGTTTAGGTATGGGTTCAGATTGAGGGATCTAAAGTATGGTCATGCAGAATAATGCATTGATATGTGCTTTATAAGTACTAATAAACAGCCAATATGCTAGTAATATGCAAACCAATAAGCAACTAGTTAATTAAGAATTGGCCCCTAAAGTGTTACTGGGTACTGCTAGTCGCTTTTTAGGCGGTTTTACAGGGCAAGGGATTTTCTCATTTCAGAGATCATTATATTGGATAAGAAATAATTTAACTCTTTTTATTCATGAACAAAACAGTGCTGCTTGATAAGCCTAATGGTAATGGCAAATTCCTTTTTTTTTTTTATTTTTTAGTAAAACATATTGATATAGCTTATGCTTATTTTTAATGTATTACATAAAGTTAAATTAAGTGACCTTTGTTTCATGAAAGCCTGTTTCATTTATGTGAGCTGGCATTTTGCATCTGTCAGGATCTTTAAAGTTCAGAGGTTTAACCCACTAAGCTGGTGATTCCCAGTCACTGTAGACAATTGGGAAATGGGGTTTTGTCCCGTAAAACAATCAGTTTTTTGCTTTTCACTTGTTCTCATCAAAATGACTTTGATTACATACAGTTGTATCAGTCCAGGTAGTACATCTCTTGCCCAGATTATCTAAATAGATTTGACACAGTTCATTTCAACCTAAAATCCGCTTTTGTGTCTCAGGGGTGCCCCCAAGGGGCTGTATAAACTCTGGCCACCCCTGTGGCCACCCCTAGGATGATTTGCAGTGGCTACTATTAATTTATATCTATTTTAAATCTATTAATTTTAGATCTATATATATTTATATATCATTTAATATAGTTACTATCACACGAAGAGTTTTTCTCCAGAAGTCTGCATAATTGCAAATGTGACATTGATTTTATACAACAGTTCAATAAACAAGAAGTTAATATCAAGAGTTTTACGTTTTTTAGACAACATATTCAGATTTTTGCGCTCTATTTCTAAAAACAAAAATCATTCCAAAACACAGCCACTGTTTTGCGTCTCTGAGCAACCTGATAGTGTTTCGTTCCCTGAATGAATCAACCGTTTAAATGATTCGGTTCAATCGCAATGACTCACTTATTAACAGTGACTCGCTGCCACCTACTGGCTGTTTTAATTTCACATTTAAGGTACCATTTCATTTTTTAAACAATTTCAAACATCAGTTTTCAATGTTTTATGGTTTAAAAAATCAAAACATTATTTATTAATTTGTAACTCCAGGTTAAAGTATTCCATGTCCCTCAGAGCTCCATTAAACAGTGTGTAAAAACATCTAAAGGGCACTTCAGATTCATTTTCTGTTTTCTACTGCATTGCAAAGATCAATTTTGTTGATACTGATTGCATTTGCTTGGTAACAGGCCCAAATGCAAGTGTCTGACTTAAAAGATGGTGCAGACTTTTA
Source organism: Cyprinus carpio (assembly GCF_018340385.1). Classification (NCBI taxonomy): domain Eukaryota; kingdom Metazoa; phylum Chordata; class Actinopteri; order Cypriniformes; family Cyprinidae; genus Cyprinus; species Cyprinus carpio. The sequence goes on from NW_024879266.1 coordinate 87,395, forward strand.
GAAAAAAATGGAATAAAGGTTAAAAAAAAAAAGCCTCAGCTGTCAGCACACTTAGAAATAAGATATCAGCACAATAACACACAGCAAAATATTGTCTAATTTTCGTTAGCGATAAAATCCCAGAAATCACAGAGATATAATTTTTTATTAAATTAATAATGCGGTTTGTGTAGGGTGGCCATGTGCGCCGTTCAAACGGTACAATTTACGAACATAATAATAATATTGTCCCTGAACATACTATGTTTACCTATGAAATGGTGTAAAAAAGTGCACTGATATTGATATTAATTTCATCACTAGATTGCATAGTGTTATCATAACATGGTAAAATCTCTGACCTCTATTTGTAGGAGTGCTAAAAGTTTGAGCTTCGCTCAGTATTTAGATCCAAAATTTAACATTGATCCCTGACCCCTGTGTAGGACACAGAGCTGTTGAACACTGCTGTGCTGACTGGTAAGAGGGTTACGGTGGGAGTACGAACCATTGCTGTGGAACAAGATGGTTCTGTAACAGATGTCTCTGAGTTTGCTGACTGCAGCTCCACAGATGAAGATGTTCTTAAGGTACAGTCACCTCTCCTATGATGCGCAAGTCTTTAATTTAATTTCTTTTAAAGGCATTAAGTCAAAAATTATACATTCTGATATCATAAGGAAGATATCAACAGCCTTATTAAAATATTTATTGAAAAGAAAACGATATTAAAGGGTTTGCATACATTTTATTATTATTTTATAGATTCATTAATTATTTTAACAAAAAAAAAATTACTGCTTATTAACATTTAAGAAAACTTTTGTCCACAAATCAATGTTTGGAAATGAAATTTCATAACAGAAAAATGATATCATATAGAGAAAGCCCTGCAGATCTTCATGACTATGTGTCAATCTTAAAATTTTGACTTTTTATGACAAGATTAACTCAGATCATGTTGTGTGACTCAGTAGAAACATGGTGTTTTTGAATTAATAATTCATGATATTTAACCCTCTGGAGTCTAAGGGTATTTTTGGGGGGCCTGGAGAAGTTTTGTCATGCCCTGACCTTTGTGCTTTTTTCAGTTTCTTATAAATCGCTAAAATGTCTAAAGTCTAATCTCACTGTAATCAGCACAAACTGGGCTATAATAATATTGTGAGCAGCATGTATGTACATGATTGTGTTTTTGAGAAAAAAAATGTTATACGTGGTTAGTGAAAAACTAAAAATGTTAAATCACTTGAATAAGGCAATAAAACACATACAGAAAATTGGTGTCCGGGACTTTTGAGAACTCGAGCTTGTAACCTAGATTTTTTTTTTTTCTAAATGATGTGAAAAATCATCTTGTTTACTCACTTACAGAAAACAATATATTGATTTAAATTTTCTAAGACACTTTTTTGTTGGTAAAAGTCATATGCTAGTAGGCGTCAAACTATCATGAATTCACACCTGAGAAGACAAAGGCCTGCATAATGAGCTGCATAATGAGCCATTCAGTCACCTGTGTCACTGAGAGGGATGAGTTACAAGAAAAGAATGTGAGGACAAATAAATGTAATCTATATAATTTTATTGTTGTATATTTAGAATATATTTAATTATCCCACAACATAATTAAATATTCACTTGTGAGTGCAGTTAAAACAGTTTATTAGGAACAATCAAAGCTGACTTTCAAACTGAATTTTTTTGCATCATTACTCCAGTACACACAATCCTTCAGAAATCCTTTTAACAATCTTATGTTTCTACAAAAAAAACATTTAGTGTTATTATTATCATTATTATTATTATTATTATTAATGCTGAAAGAGCTGAGAATATTTTTTTCAGGTTTTTTTTTTAGGGGGGATAAATTGAAAGAACAGAATTGTTTGTTACATTTGTGACAGTTACATTTATTGGTACATTTATATTATTTACATCAAGCTTTTGAATGGTATAGTATTGTATATTGTTATTGAAACTTCATAATATTTCACTTGATTATACATTTAGTGCAGGAATTATAGTTTTGAAAAAAGTCTTTGGAAAAAGTCTAACTAGTAAAATGTTTACACGTTATGTGAAAACTAGTACAAGAATATAAATAAATAAAAAGAGACTTACTCCTGTTTATGATCTCTGCTGGATAAAGTGCTTCATTCTTTTTTTCTGAGGAAATCCAAATCTCAAATCCTCAACCACATCACATCTTTTTGGGGTGAATTATTTTCTTATTCCTCTCATCGTGAACCAAACAGTAAAATAAAAAAACTTGAAGAACAGTCTCGCTGCGTTGTCTTCTGTTGTGTGGGCGTATTTAAAAGCCGCGCGCGCTTCAGTGAATCATTTGAATCTCAAAAGCCCGCTCGGGCGCGGGGGCGTTGTCGCATTATAAGATAATGAAGGGAGACGTGAAAAACGGACATCACGTTGTTTTCATATGGATTACTTTATCACAGAAATATTTGTTTCGGCAGCACTTGTTTAGTTTAAAAGTAGACATGTCAGGCTTTCTATAGATATCTCTTCTCATGTCTCTGTGTTGAGTATTCACTGAGTTACAGTTCTTTTTAATGACGCGTTTGTAACTGAAGATCATCGCAGACAAAGGCTGCAGACAGCACTCCTAGTTTGTTATCTTTATTTTATAAGTGCACAAAGTTTTTGTTGTTATTATGTCTGTATACAAAAAAAGTAGGCCCTTTACAGATTCGATTGATGTATTGCTCTTATCTGTACGATCAAAACTGAAAGTGTAATTTAAGTTCTTTTCGGGGTTATCAGGAGAAAATACCCCAAAACGCGTATACGCGTTAATCGTTGCTCCTAACATTAAAAAACAAAAAGGTTTTACCTTGAAAAGCATATTTTAATAATGTTTTGTAAATAATTACTATAATCTGTACACATCACATGACATTTTTAGCATTTTTATATATATATATATATTGTTTTATTTTTTTCAGAACCACATGACACTAACATTACATTTCTAAGAATTTGGCACCTTTTTTCATATTTGTCATGAACCCAAAGACGAAAGATTGATAGATGTGCAAGATTGAGTGTCTGTGTTTTTGCACATCATTGTCAGACAGACAGAGGCAAAAGGTCTCAAAAGAACATCAATAAATCTTCTCTTGTATATGCCACTCTTAGAGACTGTGTTCTCGGGACAGTCCTCTGAAATTCATTAAAAGGGTTAGTTCACCCAAAAATGAAAATTTTGTCAGTTACTCACCCTCATGTCGTTCCAAACCCATGAGACCTTCGTTCATCTTTGGAACACAAATTAAGATATTTTTTGATGAAATCTGAGAGCTTTCTGACCCTTCATAGACAGCAAGGCAACTTTAAAATTTTACAGCTCAGAAAGGTTGTTGTTAAAATAGTCCATGTGATATCAGTGGTTCAACCGTAATGATTTCTACTCTTTCTTCTCAGTCTCCGTCGCCATTCACGAGAGTACCATGACGCATACGTGTGGTGCTGCTGATGCAGGAGCCGGCGTTCTGACGTAGAACCCGGATGTGCCATGCCTTGTTTAAAAGCAGAGGAAGAAATTGTTGAATACACAAATAATTACACATAACATAACAAAAAAATAACACAGAAGAGAGGAAATTGTTGAATAAAGTTGTTATTTTTGTTTTCTTTGCACACAAAAAGTATTCTCTTAGCATCGTAACATTACAATTGAACCATTGATGTCACATGGACTATTTTAACAATGTTATTACTACTTTTCCAGGGCCATAAAACTTTTCAGTTGTGTTACTGTCTATGCAGGGTCAGAAACCTCTTGGATTTCATCAAAAATATCTTAATTTGTGTTCTGTAGATGAACGAAGGGTCTTACGGGTTTGGAACGACGTGAGGGGCGAGTAATTAATGACAGAATTTTCATTTTTGGGTGAACTATCCCTTTAAGCCATGTTGTGACCTCCTCACTCAGGAGGCCTGTATCCTCCTTGTTGAGAAGTTAATCTGAAAGGACAGCTCTCAGCACCATACTGTGACTACAGCCAAGATCAGAGTCTTAAAAAAAACTTCAGCCCTGTCTCATTCAAGGACAAAATCACGTTCTGGCCTCATTTCTTAGAATTACACAGAAATGCATTTATTTTTATGTTCAGTAAAAAAATATCCAGACTTTAACAAGATGAATAGATTATGCATGAGCAAGAAACATAACGAGACTCATTTTTGGAATAGTTTCTCAAAAGATTTACATTTTTGCCATGATATACTCAAGTTGTTCCAAACCAGTGTGCTGTTATCAGAAGAACACAACCTAAAAGCTGTCGCATGGCTTCAGAAGACTTTATCACACAGATTGTATGGGTAACTTTTATTTTATTTTTTTCTTTTGGAGCTTGACATAGCATTGACGGTATGAATTGTTGTATGTACTGTGTGCAGATTCTTCTGATTAATGGTGGTTTTTGTACAGTATACTTCTACTCTTGGTAGTTTCCATGTAAAAAAATAACAGTACATGGTTTGGAACAGCATTTAATATTGCTTTTATATTTTTTAAATAATTAATATCAAGACTATATTAATATTTCTTATCCACCAATGAAAATAGTTCCAGAAAAAAGCAAAACATCAAGCCCTGCATGTTTTCCAACCAGCACACAGACCAAAAGCCAGTCAGGAAGAGCCTATACAAGTGGAGCAGAGTGACCTCTCTCATTCAAAGTGTTCTATAGTCACTCTGCTCCAGATCCACTCCAAGTTTTTACCTCACTGGTGAAAGAAATCTGCTGTGGGATGATTATTTTGGTCAAGAGTATGATCTATTTAAGTCATATGTCATACTAAGAAGACACTATGCTTCTTGTTCCACGAGTTGAAAGATGGAGTTCCAAGTAGACTATTTTGCTATGCTGTTGAAACTATGGTTTTGGGAAACACTGAATCATTGAACTATGTTTGTAACAACGGAACAACCCATAGGTAGCTAACTATGCTTTTGGGAAATGCACCAATTATAGAGTGAGAGAAAACACCAATGATCAGACTTTTAAAAATTCCACTCCTTTGCAAAAGAACACATTTTTAAGAAAAAACCCATGAATGACCAATCAGAATCAAGTATTTCAGAAGGGGGATGTAATAAATAATGGTTGATTACAAATAGTTTCCTATTCTATTCTAATCTGTCAATGCATCTATCCATCTCTCTCTTCGATTTATGCAACTTTATCAGAAAAACTATGGATTTTTTTTTTTTTACCTGGGTAGATGTAAAGTTCTGCAAACTACTTCCTCCCCCTGCTACTGTTTCTTGCTGCTGCCTGTCAGTTTGGAACACAGTACGTATAGAGCCTCAGAGGTGATGTCAATGCATTAGGCATAAAAGGCTTCACTCGCTGTCTAGCACACACTCATATTCCAAACAGCACCCAAATGTAAATTTTTATAAAACAAAACACTTTCAGGAAAACATGATGCATACACATACAATAATTATATAACATTCAGTATTTATATTACATTAAACAGAAATATATGTAGATTCCATCTGGGCCTATATATATATATATATATATATATATATATATATATATATATATATATATATATATATATATATATATATATATATATATATATATATATATATATATATATATAGGCCCAGATGGAATCTACATATCATATTTATATAGGACTATAATGGATATTATATTCAATGGAAATCCACAGCACTGGGTCCATGTGTGTCGACTAATAGGATAAAAACCATAAATACTGTATTATAGATTCTGACATCTTATGCATCCATAATTTGCTATCCATGTAAACCCTGTATATGTAAATAATCCTAGTGTTTATAGCTGAGCATGTCTAAAACTGCCAATCAACACAAGCCATAGTGACACATACAGTAAACACATTAAAGGGATAGTTCACCCAAAAATGAAAATTACCCCATGATTTACTCACCCTCAAGCCATCCTAGGTGTATATGACTGATTTCTTTTGGACAAATACAATCAGAGGTATATAAAAAAATATCCTGGCTCTTCCATGCCTTATAATGGCAGTGAATGGTGGTTGATACTATGAATCCCAAAAAAGTGCATCCATCCATCATAAAAAGTAATTTTCATTTTTGGGTGAGCTATCCCCTTTAACCTATAAGTACATATTCTCTTAACTGTTGAAGCAAACTTGCTCTTCCACACCAGGATGTCAGACAAAGTCACCCCTGAATGCTTTCCTCAATCTTGTTAAAGTTTAATTGCATCATAAATTAAACAGTTGATTTAATAATGTGGCAGCTTGCATTTGGTAAGCCCATGCTGAATTGTTAAGTGACTTTTTTTTCAAAACTGACAGTAAACATCTAAAGTTTACACTGAAAATGCAGTATAAGAGCTATAGAGTAAGCAAGGATCAACTGCTTCTCCATTTTGTAGATTTCTACTTTTTGAAAGTAGAACTTTCAAATTGTGTTCATTAATAAAGGAAATAACTACTAGAGCAATTCAGTCTCAAGCAGTTGAAACAATTGTAAATGTTGATCTGAATCTAAATTATGCTTGGTCTCAAAAGTCATGTTTTTACTGGGACTAAGCACCAACAAATCCTCTTACACAAGTCCATTCCAATCCAGTAGAACATGAAAACTACAATGTTAACAGCCTGTTCATTCAGAGTTATAAATAACATAAAACAACATATTTGGATGCCCTCAGGTGTCCGACAGATGCGACTTTGTTTATGTGAATGGAAAAAAAACCCAGGGGCGACTGCGGATGCTGGTGAACTTCACCTACAGTTACCTGAGCACTCAGCTGGAGATGAAGGTGTGGTTCCCTCGTCTGCCGCTGGATATAGAGGTGTCTGATACAGAGCTTAGTCAGATCAAAAGCTGGAGGATCCCCATCCTGTCCACCAAAAGGTACAAAAAACATACCTGACTACATACAAATGCACATTTTCTATGTAACATCTATATTGTAAGTAGCATTTATTCTGAAAACGAATAAAGGAATGTTAATGTAATCAGCTTACAATGCATTTAAGTATCCTGTCTACCTGGACATTGTTTTTTGTTCTTTTGTAAATCTCTCTGCACTTTTTTTATTTACTTACCTATTGCTTTCTTTTTACTTTCTTTTCTTTTGTGACATTGTGGCAATGCTTAGAACAGTTGTTATCAAAATAGGGGCCTCATTAAACTTCTAAATGGGCCACAGGAAGAAAAAAAGAAAGAAAAAAAAAGATGTAACCATTTATGATAATAAAAATAATATTTTAAAACTGTCATAATTAAAGCAGTTATATCAGATGAAATATCCTAGCCAATATTGGGGACCTTTGAGTCAAAAAATTTAACTACTAGCTTGGAGTGTCTTTAATACCCTAATTAACATACATTATCTGTAATAGACATGGGTTACAAAAACAGGAAATAATCTGAAATTTTCAAGACATGTAAAAGACAATAGTTATGTAATAACTATTTATGTAATAAAAATTATTCCATTGATTGTAAAGATCTCTGAAAAGAGAAAAATAGCATTAACACAATCCAGTTGTGAGCGTTAGAACATTGTAGCTAGAAAATGCTTTTAAATTTTAAATCCTCATTCGGACAGGGTAAAGTATGAATTGTGGAAAAATTGTGAATAAGATTGTGTAAGATTATGTGTAGTTTAAAATACTGTTGCATAATAGATTACATGGGGCAGAAACACCCTCTCATTAATTCAGTTTTATTCAACGTGTGCTCATTACTGTTTTGAACTCCTGTTTTGACTTCTCTGAAGGCAATGTGGACATTATTTTAAAGTATACAAATATGTGTGTGTGGTTTAATTTCCAAATGAGGCCTTACCTAAGCTGTTATGAAGACCATGAAAGGTGACAGATGGAATTACACTAAGTCGGGAAGTCGTGGGCTAGTGGTTAGAGAGTTTGCCTCCTAACCCTAAGGTTGTGGGTTCGAGTCTCGGGCCGGCAATACCACGACTGATGTGCCCTTGAGCAAGGCACCGAACCCCCAACTGCTCTCCGGGCAAATGGCTGCCCACTGCTCCGGGGGTGTGTTCATGCTGTGTGTGTGTGTTCACTGCTGTGTGTGTGCACTTTGAATGGCTTAAATGCAGAGCATGAATTCTGAGTATGGGTCACCATACTTGGCTGTATGTCACGTCACTTTCAATTTATTTTTTTTTTTTTAAAGTGGGTTGTCGGTAACATCTGTATGTCCCTGACAGCAAACCAGGCTGGAGCAGTGAGGAAGAGCGTAAGGGCCGGGGTTGTATGCTGCAGTTCCAGCATGCTCTGGTACGAGTCCTCACACACTTTGTGGCAGAGCAGTCAGACCCTCGGGAACCACAGGCCTTCTTCCTGGGCTCAGATTGGCAGGTGGATGTGACCAGGCTGGTGCGGTACTTCCTGAAGGTGGAGGACACTAATATTGCCCGTCTGCAGGCAGGAAGGGTTCTGTCAGGACAAGATGTGGGCACCACGTCTGTAAAGGTAAAATGGGATCTATTGAGTTTGGCCTTAATACGACAAGAGTATTGGAGCAGGCCATACATAAATCAGTATTGATCTCATGCAGGCCTTAATAACCAGGTGTCTCCCATTGTTCAGGTCCTTTCCCCGCTGTCAGATTCTATCCTGGCTGAGAAAACGGTGAGGGTTGTGGATGATCGAGTGACCATCACTGAACTGGGCCTGCAGTTGGTCAGTGGTCTCACACTCAACCTGCAGCTCAGCACAGGAAGTAACAGAGTCATCAGTGCCACAGCAACCACACAGGAAGTGCTCAGCAATCCTAAACAGGTAATTTAATAGGGCTGGGTTTTGACACAAATTTCACAATTCGATTAGATTCTCATTCACAAGCTTGCAATTTGATTCGATTCCAATTTCGATTCGATTCAATATAGATTATTTTGGATGTATATCTGGTACACATGCAAAATTTTCTGAAGGAAAAAAAATCTCACAACTAATGCTGTAAAATATACATGAGAGTCAGTTAGTACTACTATAATATTGAAGGTTAAAACTGGCTGATTTTTTAGGCTATACAACTGCTTAAATTACACTTTTATAAACAAATATTTTTACTTCAATTTGTTTTTTTATATATTTTAAACTTTAAATGGTGGCTTTCATAAAAATATATAAATTAAACATTGAAGAACAGTAAAAATTGTAATGAATATATTATATGTTGCATATATTTAGCAAAATGCCCCTCTCTACATTTATTTTTCTAGCTGACTAATGAGATTATGGTCACCGAATATGTTTCTTTTTGAGGTAAATGTGACGTTACATGACATTGTTTAAAAGCCGTTATATTGATATCTTTGCACGGCTGAAACACTGACGATTACAAAAAATGAGATATGGGTTGTAAAGTTGTGCTCTTTCTTTTAACTTACCTTCGGATCTTTAGTCATGTTTATTTTGTGCTGAAACTGGTATTAATGTGGAGGAGATGATCAGTTCACATGCACCTTGCGCTGCCGCTATTATTGAATTGAGGCACATCGCGCTACAGCGATCACTCCACATTAAACAGTGACAAAGCAGCATTTATTGTTTGAATACTGCAATACAATGAACATAATTTGAAATCTGAGACTTTGTTTCATATTAAAAGTACCAAAGCACAATGCTTATTGCGATTTATTGGATGGGAGGTGCCCTTCAATGTTCCATCCATTAACTGATAACAGGCTAGACTAATGGATTCTTGGGATTTAAGAATTTATATTGTTTTGTAAAAATGGGAATTGATCATAATCGAGATACAATATTTTTTACTCAGCACTAAAATTTAACAGCACTTTCTTTATCGTTAACCAAAATTTGGGGCATCTATAAATGTCTAAAACACTGATTTGTGTGATTTTACAACTTTTAAACAATAAATATTTAATAAAATTATATTTAATAATCAACTTTCCTTTATTTGGAAGGGTTGCAGTGAGGAACTTGCAGCTGCTGTGTGTGTGATATGACGGTAGTTTTGTCAAATTAAACGGTAAGATGCTAATGAAAAGACTCTCAGTGCAGCTGGGGATGAAATTCGTGTATTCATATCATCATAGTGAGATGACAGAGGCTGAAAACACCACGAGCGTCGTCCGCTCTTGTGTAAACAAAACAGTGCGTTGCACCATCTGCCATTCATTCATTCATTCATTCATTTCGGAAATTATGGCGCCTTTAAGCGTGTTATCAAATGCTTTGTTCTTGTCAACAGTATCTCTGCCACGATAAGCACTGAATGAGTGACAGCCTTTCTGTTCTAAAATTGCACAAGGTAAATAAGAGGTTGACATCTAGTGGAGAAGCCTAATGAAAATCTTCACATAAATCAGATCTTTTAAATGTTTGCTGAAATAAATACCGGAAAAGATCGATTTGTGGCTTTTGAGAATCAATATCGAATTGACATCATTTAAAAAAAAAAACGATTAATCGAATTTTTTTTTTTTTTTTTTTGCCCGTCCTAATTAGGATATTAAGTAAAGATAATGTTCTATGAAGATATTTTGTAAATTTCCTACTGTAAATATATCAAAACTTAATTTCTTATTAGTAACATGCATTTTTAATAATTCATTTGGACAATGTTTAAGGTGATTTTCTCAGTATTTTGATGTTTTTGCACCCTCAGATTCCAGATTTTCAAAAAGTTGTATCTCGGCCAAATATTGTCTGATCCTAACAAACCATACATCAATGGAAAGCTTATTTCAGATGATGTATAAATCTCAATTTCTAAAAATTGAAAACTAATACTCTGGTGAACAGACTAAAATTTGCACACATATACATATACACACACACACACTACAACAGACACACACATATACATTATATATATATATATATATATATATATATATATACACTGCTCAAAAAATTTAAGGAACACTTTTTAATCAGAGTATAGCATCAAGTAAATTAAACTTCTAGGATATTGATCTGGTCAGTTACGTAGCAGAGGGGATTGTTAATTCATTTCAGCTGCTTTGGTGTTAATAAAATTAACAACAGGTGCACTAGATGGGCAACCATTAGAACATCTTTAAAACAGGAATGGTTTTACAGGTGGAGACCACTGACATTTTTTTTCCCTACTCATCTTTTCTGATTGTTTTTCACTAGTTTTGCATTTGGCTATGGGCAGTGTCACTACAGGTAGCATGAGGCGATACCTGGACACTATAAAGGTTGCACAGGCAGTCCAACTCCTCCAGGATGGTGCATCAATATGTGCCATTGCCAGAAGGTTTGCTGTGTCTCCCAGCACAGTCCTCAAGAGCATGTAGGAGATTCCAGGAGACAGGCAGTTACTCTAGGAGAGTTGGACAGGGCAGTAGAAGGTCCTTAACCCATCAGCAGGACCGGTTTCAGCCCCTTCGTGTGCAAGGAGGAACAGGATGAGCACTGCCAGAGCCCTACAAAATGACCGCCAGCAGGCCACTGGTGTGAATGCCTCTGAGTAAACAATCAGAAACAGACTTCATGAGGGTAGCCTGACGTCCTCTAGTGGGCTCTGTGCTCACTGCCTGGCACCGTGTAGCTTGATTGGCATTTGCCATTGAACACCAGAATTGGCAGATCCGCCTCTGGCGCTCTGTGCTTTTCACAGATGAGAGTAGGTTCACCCTGAGCACGTGTGACTGATGTAAAAGGGTCTGGAAATGCGGTGGAGAATGTTATGCTGCCTGTAACTCCAAGGCATATCCATGGAGGGACACAGAGACCGCTACAGGCTAGACAATGGCACACTTACTGCCATTAGGTATCGAGATGGAATCCTTGGACCCGTTGTCAGACCCTACGCTGGTGCATTGGGTCCTTGTTCCTCCTGGTGCACGACAATGCCCGGCCTCATATGGCGAAAGTATGCAGTCAGTTCCTGGAGGATCAAGGAAATGATACCATTGAATGCCCCCCACGCTTGCCTGACCTAAATCCAATAGAACACCTCTTGGACATTATGTTTCAGTCCATCTGATGTCACCAGGTTGCACCTCAGACTGTCCAGGAGCTCAGTGATGCCCTGGTCCAGATCTGGGAGGGAATACCCCAGAACACCATCCTTCGTCTCATAAGGAGCGTGCCCTGATGTTGTCAGGCATGCGTACAAGCACGTGGGGGCCATACAAACTACTGAGTACCATTTTGGAGTTGCTGCAATGAAATTTCAGCTTAATGGACTAGCCTGGTGCATCCTTTTTTCACTTTAACTTTGAGTGTCTTTGAATTCAGCCCTCTGTAGGTTGATAATTTTCATTTCCATTAAACAACGTGGCATCTTCATTCATTCCTAATGAATTACCCAGTCCATATCAGTATAGATATCCTGCATGATATTTTTCCCCATTGAGATCTGATGTGTTTTCAAAGTGTTCCTTTATTTTTTTTTTGAGCAGTATATATATATATATATATATATATATATATATATATATATATATATATATATATTTGCTTCTTTTCCATTTTGCATTTAGTTGTACTTTTACTTTCAAGGACACAGCAAAATTCTATTTTATTCTCATTGCAGAAGGCAATGTTGAGCTCCTGGCTACAATTTAGCGATGGCTCCCTCACCCCACTGGACATTTATGATCCTACTCACTACCGCCTGGCTGTGACATCACTGGATGAGGGTGTGATCTCTGTGCAGGACTCATCTATGACTGTTGTGGCAGAAGGTGAAGGCCAAGGAACGCTGGTGAGAGCCGAGATGACCATTTGTGAGGTCTGTCAGAAATCCAAGCGCAAAAGCACTTTAGCTGTAGGCACTGGGAGCTTAACGGTAAAGTTCCAGACAAACAGCAAACGTCCTGAAAACAGCAGCATCAACAATAATGACACGGGAAACAGCACAGGACTATTTGCTGGTGTCACTGGGGAAAAATAACAGGAGTGAGCGTGGTGATGAAGGAGAGGAGGCAGACTCTGAAAAGAAGCTGCAGCAGCAAGAACAAGTTTCAAGCAGAAATTCAGAGTCTGAGCAAGAGGAAAGGGCCTCGATGAAGATTACCCCCACAGCCAGGTCGACAGCACGAGACTCAACTGTTGGCAGCATTGCAAATGATTTGGGAATGGGACGGGCTAAACGATGCCTCTGCTGGAGTTAGTAAACCTGGGAATATTTTAAATAGTGGAAATTTCTTTAGTACAGGAAAAGCTGGCAACGATGGTCAAACAGGAATTTCCAGGAGTAGGAATGAGGTTCCTGAGGGTTCAATGTTAAGCACTGGGAAGGCTTCTGGAAACTTAATGAACTACAATAACTACCCTCCCCAAGTGGAAATCCCCAATCAGGAGCCAGAAAATGTCTATAGAGATGATGATGACATTAAGGGACCACTATCAAACCATCCACTTACGGACCTGGAGATCGGGATGTATGCATTACTGGGAGTCTTTTGCTTGGCTATCATAGTATTTATGGTAAACTGTGTGTCATACTTGGTTAAATTTAGGCACAAGCAGACACCTGGTCAAGTTTCTGAGCAGACTGGTCACCGGCATGACTGGGTATGGCTGGGAACAGATGCTGAGCTGGTTATGAATGTCACTGGAAGCCCATTACAGCAGGATGCTCATAATACGTCTGTGATCGACATAGGACCCAATATGGAGCCTTGTGGCACTCTCACTCGAAGGACCTCTTGTCAGGTGTCTTCTGCATCAAATGACTCTAATGTTTCATGTGTAGGATCCCCTAAAGCAAAACCAGTCCGAAGTGAATCCCTACATTCACCTACTAGTAAGAGGAAAAGGGTCCAGTTCACCACCTTCACATCCTTGGATCTGCAAACTCCTCCCAAAACTTTACCACAAGAGAATGGACATGGAATTAACTGGGTGGGAAAGGAAGACAGTTGTATGACACCTGAGGTGCCAGCTGCTGAGTCTTTGCAACAGTTATGATTGTTGGCTCACATGCAGCCTGATTTATGCATCCATAATGTATATCTCTATACCAGGGCTAGGGACTCTGGTTACCTGTCCTGGAGAGTTAAGCTCCAACCTATGGTCACCTGAATGCCTTCTTTCTTTGGAAAAGTCATTCTGTAGGTCTGTGCTACACAGGATTATGGACAAGATAATCAGTACAACTTCATGGCTTTCATAAGGACATCTTTGAGAGTAGACTTTGTAAAAGATTGATTCTGCCTTGATTATTACTGATCACGATAAAAGGGAGAGAACATAATCTTGCTATTTTTGAGGATTATTAAAATTACCCCACCACCCCGCCAAAAAACAAAAAAACAAAAAACATCTTGGGGTTATTAGCTAAGCTCATTTTTTTTTTTTTGTCTTTCTCATTGAGTTTCATTGGGGAATTTAAAGATTTGAAGGGATAATCAACCCAAAAATGAAAATTTTGTCATTAATAACTTACCCCTATGTCGTTCCAAACCCATCAAAGCTCTGTTCATCTTCGAGAACACAATTTAAAGATATTTTGGATGAAAAACCTGGAGGCTTGAGACTGTCCCATAGACTGCCAAGTAAACAGCAGTGTCAAGGTCCATAAAAGTCATCTTCAGAATACTCCATCTGCCATCAGACATGCAATCTGGGTTAAATGAAGCAGCGGGAACACTTTTTGTAAGCAAAGAAAACAAAAATAATGACTTTAATCAATAATTCCTTTGTCAACGGTCTCCTCTGAGTCTCTCCATATCACCGTATGCTGTGTATGCTCTTCTGTGGCTCATCCGCGCCACAAGGATGCACTGTTTTATTTCAAGTCAAAGCTAAATACATGTAGAAACAGCACATCCTTGTGGCGCGGATGATACAGAAGAGCATACACCACATACGGTGATATGGAGAGACAAAGGAGACCGTTGACAAAGGAATTATTGAATAAAGTCGTTATTTTTGTTTTCTTTGCTTACAAAAAGTGTTCCCCTTGCTTCATATAATCCAGATCGCACGTCTGATGGCAGATGGAGTATTCTGAAGACGACTTTTATACGTTTTACGGACCTTGACACTGCTATTTACTTGGCAGTCTATGGTACAGTCTCAAGCCTCCAGGTTTTTCATCCAAAATATCTTAAATTGTGTTCCGAAGACAAACAGAGCTTTTACGGGTTTGGAACGACATGGGGGTAAGTGATTAATGACAAAATTTTAATTTTTGGGTGGAGTATCCCTTTAAGAAAGTAAATTGTCATTCTTTCTATAGAGCCAAACTGAGATGACACTTCATTACACTGATATCTTCTGTTTGACTGTTACTCTGCATCCTTCCATTTTTTTATAGAAACGCGCATGTGATTATTGTACAGATAAAAGTTCACTGTGTTTGAAGATATTTTACCACTCTGCATTTGTATGTACAGTCAAGTGTTTCGTTTTCCATTAAGAAGCCACATGATAAGGCCACATTCAGTGCTTTGTGCTATGGTAAGAAATAGAAACCATTTCGTTATAAATTAATGGTGGTTTTTATCTTTTGTAATCTGTTATCTTTCAATACTGAAAAATAAAACACTGTTGGTGTGTTCCAGGTGTTCATTTTGGTAAAACATTTGTTGTAACTCCATGTGTGGAGGTAAATGAAAATAGTATAGTAATAAAAACATATTTTACATTTTCTGATGAAAATGAGTGGCACTTAACCATACAAAGCTCCACATCACCGCAAAGTTGGAGTTGGTAAATATTGCACAATATAGCAATATTATGGTGCAAACATATGGCTGAGAACACACACAGGCCAAAAATGTCCATGAGTTCAGAGCACCACTAATGTATATATTTTACCTCTATAGTTGAACAGAAATTTAACAAAAAGTTTATATACAAGTGTTTACAGTATATTTTATTGTGCCATGAAATTGAAAGAAATGTAGATACAATAAAAAAAAAAAATAAATAAAAAATCAGTGTTTAAGATTTGAGACATAGTCTTAGTTACAAACAGAATAACCAAACACAAACCTTAATCCCTGAACAAAGTAACTTTCATGAATAAATTAAAAATCCTCCGAAGAGTAAAATGTGTCCATAAAAAAAATCTTGTTTCATTTATTCTACAGAGAGCATCTCTGTTCTTCATCTGGGCTTTAGAGAAAAACCAGTTTGGCAGCTGAATCAGCTTAAGACTAACAGATAACTGTTTTTGGAGTTTATTAAGCCTGTAAATCTCGGCCTTGACACAGTTTAAAAATTTTAAAGCTCTAATTTTTACTACAGTAAAAACAGGGCATAATTTGTACCAAACAAGCTAAATGTAGTACCTCTGAAACTGGATTACATTTCTTTAGAACAATGAAGTATAGTACATTTTAGCCATTTTTAGTTTTCATGTCTTGCCTGTCATGTCATATCCCATATAGTATGTACACATGAATACAAGCTGTCGGTTCAGTTCAAGCTGAGATCCTCCAAAGAGTAGGAATCTTTCTTGCTAGCAAAAGTAATGTCAACATAATCTTAACCCAGAAAACTCACAACCACTGTGGTAACACTGACACATTTATACCCAGTCATCACTAAAAACAAACACCACAACACAACAAAAGTAGAACGCAAACACTTGCAAACATGCAGCTGTCTGTGCACACAGCAAGAGCTCGGCGGTTTGCAGTGTCAGGCACACGCTTCTAGATAAATTACTTCCCCTCATAAAAGAAAAAGTAGCAGATCTGTCACCCATCGTTGTTCCAAAACCTGATAAATTATAATTTAAGCACTGAGTAAATGTATAGTAAAATGTGTGTTCCTTTCATACCTGGTGAAACATAAGAAGTCAACCATTGGGTTGTGGCAAGCTGTAATGTAATTCTTTCCATTTCTCGCCAGTCTTTCCTGGAGCCTACGGTCATCCAGCAGCTTTCTGGACAAGCTTACAAATTCCTGTAGAAACAAGAATATTGAAAATATTGTTGAGGCTTTTTTTTTTTTTTTTTTTTTTGTCTGTTATCCATGACATTATCTATTTTTAAAAAGTCTATTTGATGTTTATATACACAAACACACAACCTTTCAAAACTTTTGGGTCAGTAAGATTTTTACAAGGAAATGCATTTTTTTTTTTTTTAAGTAATGAATACTATTAGTAAGCAAATATGCATTAAATTGAAATGACGGTAAAAACTTTTGAACTTTTTATTTAACAAAGAATCCTGAAAAAACATATTTGTTTCCACAAACTAATATTAATAATAAGATAATATAAATTAATGTTTGATAATAATAAGAAATGTTTCTTTAGAATCATTTTTGAAGTATGATGTGATACTGAAGACTGGAGTAATGACTGCTGAACATTTAGTTGTAATAATTTATATTTTTTTTTTTGCTAAAGTCAAAACCCAGCATTTGTGAGCATAAGAAAGCATTTACAAAAGTCTTACTGATGCCAAATTTTTGAACGGTAGTATAAAACAATTACAAATACATCATTTAAAATTTATGGACAAAATGGCTATGTGTCTAATTAATGAAAATATACAAGCCTTATTCTCTGAGGACAGTGAAATTACTCATCATGTCAACTGCCCATGTTGCAACTTTGTTTGACTTAAAACACCTTCAGCTTCCAATGCCCCCCTGCTACCGTATATTTACTCGCATCCATGGGAGTAAATATACTTGAGGCCTCTGTCTTTCTCACAATACCATGATGAAACCAAAGTGTGTTTGACAGAAATGTGTCACAGATTAAATTACACAAATGTGTAATATGCAGGTAAACTTAGTCAGCTGATCAATGTCAACAAATAAACCACTTTAGGGTGATATACACTACTGTTCAAAAGTCTAGGGTCAGTTAGATTTTTATTGTTTTGAAATAATAGTTTTATTCATTTAATTTATTCCTGTGATGCAAAGCTACATTTTTAAGCATAATTACTACAGTCATCAGTCACATGATCCTTTAGAATTATTATTATCAGTCTTTAAAAAAGTTGTGCTATATTTTTGTGAATATATATATATATATATATAGTGTGTGTGTGTGTGTGTGTGTGTGTGTGTGTGGTGTGTGTGTGTGTGTGTGTATGATATATATATATATATATAGATATTATATATATTATATTTGAAATCTTTTGTTACATTCTATGTCTTTACTGTCACTTTTGATTAATGTAATGCATCTAGAGAACTAGACCTGACTTTTTTCATGTAGTGAAGCACATAACTAATCATCAGAGACCTTGTAAGCCTTAGCGAGGTTCTTTGTTCCTCAAAATAAAGTCCATGCTTAAACCTCTCATTTTAGGCTACTTAAAAGGCAGAGATCAAGGCTTAGTGCAGCACACAGATGTGACTCATGCTAGACAAGTTTAAACAAATATTTGGCACTAAGAAATCAGAAGAAAAATGCTTCTAGGTTAATTAAATGACAAAAGAAAGTGACAGTTTTGGGGTGTTTGTGACTGATTTTTTTCTTAAATCTGACTTTTCAAACTGGAAGCTATATGTGGCCAGATCTGATATTTATTTTATTTTTTCTGTGCAGACATCAGTTGTTTTTTTCTAGTGCGTCCACACTGGTTATCATAATAACAATACATTCGCACAGGTTCACTGTGCATGAGGCTGTAGCATTGATTCACCATTATATTTTTCATTAGGTCAGTATAGGACAGCATGAAAAACAGGAAAAGCTGGCATATGCAGTGTTTAATGCATTTTATTTATTTAGTTATTTTTTTGCTGCAATACCTGACATAACACAAAAAAATGCTAAATAAATAAATAACCAATTAAATCAGATCTGATCATTCAGGCTGACAGATTATTGAAAATCTTATTTCAACTGCAGTTTTTTTTTTTTTGGAAAGAAATTGATGTAATATAAACGTATCACAGCTTCCCCAAAAATATAAGGCAGCACAACTGAACTAGAAATGTTTCTTGAGCAACAAATCAGCATATTAGAATGATTTCTGAAGGATCATGTGACACTGAAGACTGGAGTAATGATGCTGAAAATTCAGCTTTACCATCACAGGAATAATATAATAATATAATATATATAAAAATAGAAAACGGTTAATATCTCACAATATTACATTTTTTTAGAGACGTCTTTCAAAAACCTTAAAATAAAAAAATCTAATGGTAGTGTATGTTGCCATTTCATCTGTATTTGATATCTGTGAAATTATCACCAGATTCTATCACTGTGCCATTTAATGGCACAATAGTAAGTGTGTTTACCACTACAGTAATGCTTTTTAATCCTCCAAATGGCATCATGCAAACTGCATCGCAGGTGATTTGAACTGTAGCACCTACTGACCTACTGATCAAGACTGAAAAGAGAGGCTTGTACAGCTCTTTGAATTAGGGGTCAAACCTTAGCATAGATCACAGGTGTATTAGAGGGACTCATGGCACATCCAAATGGTCACAATTGCCCTGACTTGCAAACAAACATCAACGTTTTCATATACACTTTTCTGTGCTTCTCTAGAGACATCAGATTTTCAGATCTGCTATTGCTTTTAATACATTTGAGCTAAGCATGATAAATAGAATGTTTTGGAAATTGTCTCAGAGGAGCAGATTGGTTTAGGGATAGAAGTTTTGCCCTTTTGACCTTTTAAGCTGCCTTGGGCTCCTCTCAGCCGTTTAGCATTGCAGTACAATGATCGCTAAGTCTTGTCTGTTCCCCCTAAAGAGCCAAAACAAGATAAAGCTTAGTCACACACAGAGATGGTGCTAAGAAGAGGAAGTCAACATTGCTCTCCCTTTTTACAGCACCGTTTCTAATCACAAAAAAAAAAAAAAAAAAAGCAAGAACAGGCCACAAAAAAAAAAAAAAAAAAAAAAAAAAATTGAGAAGAAAATATGTAAAATTGCAAGTTTAAAGTATTAATGTTTCATAAAAGTCAAAATGATGTAATATGTTTAAATTAAAACATTTACTCAACCTCTATCATTCTACACTTCTACACTTATATTCTACACTCTTTTTTTCTCTTTTTTTCAAGTGCTCTGCACTTATATCTTTTTGTGATGAACAGACTGTTTTTTTTTTAACCGATAATCTTATTATAATTCAGTCAGCTGAAATCTCATTCATGAATGCAGTTCATGAAAATGTGTCACTTCAGGTTTGACATCAATGATGGCAAACATCATAAAGCACGACAGTCAGCTTCCGAAAGTAAAGATATTTTCTCCATAGGGAAATGGATTTTTAACAATAACTGATAAACCTTTAAAGACAGACCAGTTCTGAGCTCTGAGGTTGTTATATGCTTGTGTTGAACCCATCTATTTGCAGTAGTTCAACTTATTGTTTATAAAAGAATTTGGTGGGGTGAAAAACTACATTACCCATGATGCTGTACATAAAATTCCACCAATCACAAGTATGTCTCCCTACACTCTCAAAATATATAAATATTTGTGTATATACTATATAATTTTTTTCCCATTGTTTTTAATTCGATTAATGCCATTCATGTGTGCAAAGAAAACAAAAATAACGACTTTATTCAACTATTTATTCCCTTCCATGTCAGTCTCCGCAGCCATTCCTGAGAGTACCATGATGCATGCGTGTAGTGCTGCTGATGCAGGAAGCCGGTGTTCTGATGTACAAACCCAATTCCAAAAAAGTTGGGACACTGTATAAATTGTGAATAAAAACAGAATGCAACTGAGAAAATGTATAATTTTAAGGGAAAAATAAGTTGATTTTAAATTTCATGGCATCAACAATTGTTTAAACTGAGAAAATGTATAATTTTAAGGGAAAAATAAGTTGATTTTAAATTTCATGGCATCAACACATCTCAAAAAAGTTGGGACAAGGCCATGTTTACTACTTTGTGGCATCCCCTCTTCTTTTTATAACAGTCTGCAAATGTCTGGGGACTGAGGAGACAAGTTGCTCAAGTTTAGGAATAGGAATGTTGTCCGATTCTGTCTAATAACAAGTTTCTAGTTATTCCAACTGTCTTAGGTCTTCTTTGTCGCATCTTCCCTCTTTATGATCCGCCAAATGTTTTCTAGTGGTGTGAAAGATCTGGACGCAGGCTGGCCATTTCAGTACCCAGATCCTTCTTCTACGCAGCCATGATGTTGTAATTGATGCAGTATGTGGTCCTGGAATTGTCATGTTGGAAAATGCAATGTCTTCCCTGAAAGAGACGACGTCTGGATGGGAGCATATGTGTGTTCCAGAACTTGGATATACCTTTCAGCATTGATGGTGCTTTCCAGATGTGTAAGCTGCCCATACCACACGCACTCATGCAACCCATACCATCAGAGATGCAGGCTTCTGAACTGAGCGCTGATAACAACTTGGATTGTCCTTGTCCTCTTTAGGTACCGGATGACCATGATGTCCCAGTTTTCCAAAAAGAACTTCAAATTTTGAGTCGTCTGACCACAGAACAGTTTTCCACTTTGCCACAGTCCACTTTAATTGAGCCTTGTCCCTGATGAAAACGCCTGCGCTTCTGGATCATGTTTAGATATGGCTTCTTTTTTAACCTACAGAGTTTTAGTGGGCGGCAACGGCGAATGGCACGGTGGATTGTGTTCACCGACAATGTTTTCTGGAAGTATTTCCTGAGCCCATGTTGTGTGATTTCATTACAGTAGCATTCCTGTATGTTGATGCAAGTGCCGTCTAAGGGCCCGAAGATCACGGGCATCCAGTATGGTTTCCGGCCTTGACCCTTACACACAGAGATTGTTCCAGATTCTCTGAATCTTTGGATGATATTATGCACTGTAGATGATGATAACTTCAAACTCTTTGCAATTTTTCTCTGAGAAACTCCTTTCTGATATTGCTCTCACTATTTTGCTGCAGCATTGGGGGGAATTTGTGATCCTCTGCCCATCTTGACTTCTGAGAGACACTGGCACTCTGAGAGGCTCTTTTTATAACAATCATGTTGCCAATTGACCTAATACGTTGCAAATTTGTCCTCAGCTGATCCTTATATGTACATTTAACTTTTTATTGCAGCCCAACTTATAAATGCTACTCTGTCCCAACTTTTTTGGAATGTGTATCTCTCATGAAATCCAAAATGAACCAATATTTGGCATGACATTTCAAAATGTCTCACTTTCAAAATTGATTCGATATGAGCATTATCTATATTCCTATTGTGAATAAAATATAAGTTTATGAGATTTGTAAATTATTCCATTCCTTTTTTACTACACAATTTGTACAGTTTGTCCCAACTTTTTTGGAATGGGTTTGTAGCAGAACCCAGATGTGCTGCGCGCCTTGTTTTACAAGCGTCATGATACTGTCCATGAACACACGCGTCAGAATACTGACACTGCCAGAAGAGAATAAATTGTTGAATAATTTAAAAATAATAAAATAATAGTTTTTATTTTCTTTGTGACAAAAAGTATTCTTGTAGTTTCATAAAATTTACGATTGAACCACTAAACATGTGCACCAACCCTCAGCATTTCCAGTAACATCCCCTCGCTAAAACAGGCAAACCTAAATCCATAGCGCCTAGAACGCACACAGAATGCAATACATTAACTCTGTTTTGCCTTTGTGCACAATGGACTTTACATTTTTAAATTCCATAGCCAGGTGCTTTTATCTGAAAAAATTAGCATGACATGTCGAGGGTATTTTATCAGTATATGAGTTTCCTAAAATTTAACCAATTTAAATCTTGGTTTGTTCACATATGTGAGATAATGAAAAAATGTGGAACTATTGAGGAAAATATGATAATAGCTACATGGCACATTGATGCCACTGTGGGTTAAACTAATCTGGTCAGTTTGAACTCAGATTGATCCCCATGATGATATTGTGCTCATAATATCCTATCTAATAACAGGCAAAACAAACACATATTTCAAAGCTCATGTACTGTAAGTGATACTGGCCCTACTAGTGAGACCAAATAGCCAAAATAATGATTGTATCAGAAAAACTTGCTTTTGGACAAAACAAATTCTAAGACATCTGAAATTTATAGTAATGTGTAATATTAACGTTTTACTCATTGTTATAAACTGTCTCATAATTTGTAATAAAACAAATTCTGTTAAATTATTGCTCTCTAAACAACCTTTAAGAGAGCAGCAGACACTCCCTCTGAGAGAGACGAGTTGACCAGGGCAAATGATTTATGCGAGATAAAGATAGAAAAGATCAAGGAAGGAAGATGAATTTAAGTCTTTTCAGAATGATATTTACCTGTTTACAACTGTCAACCATCTATTGTTTGATGCTTTATTCAGTGATACACTATCTAGTAAGCTTTTGTTTTTATTTTTAATTTAATATTTGACCTAGTAGCAGGATATTGCTGTTAATTTCATATTGCTGTTTTTTTCAATATTGTTTTTTGTAATGTAGCGGTTTTCTAAATTTACTTAATTCTAAGTAAATATGCTTTAAAATCATATAAGATGAGATTTTGTTTTATTCAGTGTTACTAGCAAGCACTAACAGCAAAGGTACATTAGTGTTAGTATTTCCTTTAAGTATTAACCTTCCATACATTGCACTTGAAAAAAGAAAGCTATTGTATGGCTCTTTGTTGGTGAATTAAATATATTTTTTGGAATATATATATATATATATATATATTTTTTATCTGTCAAAATAGCAAAGATTATGCTAATTTCATTATATGTGATATCAAATAAGGGTTAGCACAAATGTAATCTAAATGCTAATCCAAAGTAATCAGGTTGATGTTACTAAAAATGTAATCTAAGAGATTATATTACTGACTACAAATTTTTGTCAAGTGTACTCAACTCTGTATATATATATATATATATATATATATATATATAAACTCTGTATATATATATATATATATATATATATATATATATATATATATATATATATATATATATATATATATAATATATATATATAAATAAATCAAAAAAGGTCTCCAAGCAATATTAAATGTTTACATTTATTAAATATTAGGTTTTGGGTTTGAATAAAAAAATAGACTACAAATAATTAGTTTTAGAAACAATCACGCCAAAGATTTCAGTAAGATTACAGAAAACCTACTTTGTTAATTAAATATCATTCAACTGTAAATAAAAATTAAAATTCAAAACAAAAATACAAATCAAAAAAGTCTATAAGCAACATTAATGTTACTATTTAAGAAATATTAGGTTTTGAACCGAAAATAGACCCACCATTTGGAAACCAACATTTACCATCAACAATCAATTTTTATTATTCATTATTAGTATTATTATTATTATTACTACCATGCATATTATATTTTTACTATTACTATTGGTCATAAAAACAAAACAATCTCTATTATTGAACACCTTGTATATTTTTCTTCATTTATGAAAATACTAAATGCAGTAATGAGTGTAACTGGCCAAAACTGTAGTAACAACAGGCACACAGTCCTAAAACTGCAGCAACATTGCAAATAAGTTTAAATTCACATTTTTCCCACACGAGACTCAGAGGCCATGTGCTGTAAAAGAAAGAAACATGAAAAGTAACTTAAGGTCACGTTGTGAAGAGATGAGAATATGTCTTTTCGTTATTATGCAGAAGTTCTTATGGCTTATCTTTGCTTATAAGCAATAAAAAGCACAAATCCCATGTTGCTGTTTTTTTTTTTTTTTCTTTTCCTCTTGCTGTATTTTCCCTGCCTGAAAATACTGTCAGTAATACCAAATCATGGTCTCTGGACAGGACAAAGTTTCACTGATCATAATTTCCTACATGGCCAGTTGTCCTGAGGGAAAAAATGCATTTGAAAATCCCATAGATTTCCAGAGATTAGGGTCAGGGCGGGGTTTTTGCTCAATCTGATACATTACGATGAGGGCTTTGCGTGTATTAGCTAGCAGAGCCGGCTGCAGCAACCGCAGCACATGCAATTTGGGTCAAAAGATGATATGGAGTGTGTGGAGCGTGGCAGAGCCTCTCTCATCAAATCCTGTTTGTTTTGATTCCACTGTCTGACTATTATTCAATTTTTTCTAAGTGAAATATGATATTTGATGCACATTTGAATCCAAATGATAGCAAAATTAGAGATTATTGCTTAAACTAAAGCTGCTGGCTAAAAACACACCATGTGATCAGTCCCTTCCCACAGGACATGCTGAAATCCATGATCCTTAAAGGGATAGTTCACCCAAAAATGTAAATTTGAAGTTTATCTGCTTACCCCCAGGTGCATCCAAGATGTAGGTGACTTTGTTTCTTCAGTAGAACACACAAACAAAGATTTTTTAACTCAAACCGTTGCAGTCTGTCAGTCATAAAATGTAAGTGGATGGGAATCACGGCTTTGAGAGTCAAAAAAAACATAAAACATAATCCAAATTAAACCTTGCAGCTCATGAGACGATACACTTCGATGTGTAAAGACACAAAACGATCGTCGCTGTGCAAGAAACTGAACAGTATTTATATAGTGTTTTACCTGGATTTTCACAGCAATGTCTGAACTGTCCTGAGCGCATTCGCGTATTCTTCTTCAGCTTGCTCTATCTCTCAAATTGACCATTAACACTCTATCTACAATCTCAATTAGGAGTGTCACTGGTCCACTTGAGAGATAGGTTAAGCGGTAATGCACTTATAAGTCTACGAGCTGATGTAAAGCAAGAAGAAGAATAAGATGCAAATGCGCTCAGGACAGTTCAGACATTGCAGTGAAAATACTTTCTGCCTTTCAGAGGTAAAAAAGCAACAAGATGTATAAATACTTTGAAAAATTAGTTTCTTGCACTTGCAGAGACCGATCGTTTTATGTCTTTTACACATCAATGTATCGTCAATGACGACTCAAATAAAAGATGTGATGTGAAGATGTTTTGCACAAAAAGTTAGCAAACCTTTGTCCTCTCCTAATCAGTTTTAAAAGAACACAAATCTTTAAGTCAGGAAACTTAAAAAAAAATTGCATTCAAATTGCAAATGAAAAATGCTTGGAAATTACAAATTAAAAAATGTTAGGAGTGGTTCAAATGCATAAAGGAAGGATGGAAGCCATAGGTGTGGGAAACTGGTTCACATTTTGGTGCTCATATTGCACAAAAAGCTTGTCTGCTTAGAGAATTTCAGAAAATATTGTTATGTGTTGTGTTTCCACTCAATGGGAGGAGGGGAAAAGAGATGGCAGTATGAGAAATAATGTAATTGAAAAATATATAAAAAAAAAAAAAAAAAATATATATATATATATATATATATATATACTAATGACCTGACTCATAAAAAGCTTGTATAGATATGTATAACATTTACTCAACTGCAGTGTTGGGGAGTAACGGAATATACTGTATGTAACGGAGTTACGTAATCAGAATACAAAAAATGCCAACTGTAATTCATTATAGTTCTGTCCAAAAACAAGGTAATCAGATTATAGTTACATTTTGTAAATAAATAAAAATAAATAAATAGGAATACTATCAGGATTATAAAGGTTTCATTTAAGTGAGGAATAACTGAGGACAGGCCACTGAATTATTAGAAAATAATGAGGGGAGGTGGTGATGCGGGCCCATGATGTGAAGTGTCATACTAATGCAGTTATGAGAGAGAGAGAGAGAGAGAGAGAGAGAGAGAGAGAGAGAGAGAGAGAGAGAGAGAGAGAGAGATTAAGCATGTTTGAATTACACAAGTCTTTCTTTACATTCCTAAAACGTAATTGAAAATTGAAACTTGAAAAATAATTTGTCTTTTTAATCCTATTGTTTTTAGTTGCTTGTCATGTTCGTTGCGGGGTTTGGGTGATTTTTCCTGTTGTATAAGGACATTTGAAATAAATGAAATCATTTAGTGAAGTGAGATGGAAATGTACTAAAACCATATCGAAGCAGAATGTCCAGTGACCACATGGAGAAAGTCCTTTGACAGTGCATCTGTTCTTATTATATTGCTTGAGATTTGTATTCTTGTATTTTTCTATTGCAGAAACATTTCTGTTGTGTTCTGGTTTCATAGTTACAACTACGTACATGCCATTTTTCTTTAAATATTTTATAAGTGCATCAATAGTTTATATTTTGCATCATTCCCTCATAAAGTATAAATTATTTTCGTGTGATATCTGCTTTTACTTTGACCTTATTTACATAGGTACTTGAAGGAATCAAAAGTAATCAGATTACATTGTGTACTACATTTCATTAAGTAATCTTAAACAGTAAGCCAATACATTTTTAAGTTACCCTCCAAAGCCTGCTCACTGAAAAATAGCATAATAAAAAATAGTCATATTATTCATAATGATATTATGTTTTCAGTGATGTTCTTGCATAAAAATTGCAAAAGTTAGAACATTAGAAATTAAAAATGTAAAAAAGCTTAATATTATTTTGAAATCAAACCAAAAGGAGGCAGAAAAGAAACACAAGACATCTGGGATTCATCAGATGTCATCAACATGAGCTCGCCCCTCCCCAACGAAACAATGTAGTCCTTACCACTCTCCAGATATTCTTATCATCCAAACCACACAGCACTCTACAAGAACATGTAAGCAACTGCCAGTGGTCATCGTTTGCCTGGAGCCAACCACACTCAACACCGAAAGCCTTTGAGGCATCACTGGAGACGCAAACAGACAAGAGAAAGGAAAATGTGTTTCCACCTGATGTGTGAATCTCAAAGAAACATAACAAAAATTAGTTTTGTGGGCAGAAGGAAGCATTGTGTCCGTTGTGGTGAAATCAACTGGGGCTTGAGGAGAGGTGCCTGCTCGGAAATTAGGACAAGACATTGAAACGCTCACAATGGTACCGAAGTTCAGGAGGAATGGGAAGGAACAGTTGAAGCCACCACGAGTTTAGTCAACAGGAATCTGTTGTCATGTGCTGGGTCTGATTGGGTGGGAAATGGTGTTAAAAAGGATGGAAGCAAATGGTGTGGGGAATTGGTTCATATTTTTTGGTGCGCATGTTTTGAAAAAATGGTTTGGCTGGTTTTGAAGAATTTCAGGTCAGTCAAGAATTGTACATGTTGTTGTTTTCATTCAGTGGAAGGAGAAAATATTTTAATGGAACAAAGAGAAGGGAAGAAAAAAAGTTATCTAAAACAAACATTTGTTATAGAAAAATATAGAGTTGGCTTTAAATAATAACTACCACTCAATAACTGAAAAAAAAAAAAAAAAAAAAATAAAAATATACTTCAACGCTACCCGTTCAGAAATTTTTACTATCCAAAATTGTAAGAGATGCATCTAAAATCCCAAACTGCCTGAGTATGTACTACAACTGAAGAGGAACAAACTTTGCAACCAAAAAAAAGTACATTCTACTGTATATAGTATGAATGTCTGTAATATAAATGTGTCATGATCCAGTCCACTGAACTTCTGTTTATTCAACACCAGAGGTCATCATCCACAACACAGACTCTCACACTACACAGTACAACCCTGGACTACATTTTCCATGCTCCATTGCACCGAGCACATTCACCTGATAACATCACACACCATGCACCTGAGACCAATCACACACACACACAGCACAATCATCAGACACGCTTTATAAGCATTGGACTTTCCCTCACACACTGCCGAGTATTGTTCCTGCATATATCCCTCTCCTTGTGATAGCTGCGATACCAAGCCATTCTGTGTTTGGTTTTGTTTGTTTTCATAGTCTCGTTTTTCATAGTCTTGTTTCAGTTTATAGTTTTCATAGTCGTGTTTCAGTTTGTTGTTTTCATAGTCTAGTCTTTTCCTTGCCCTGCCCTACTTCTCATGTTTTGAAACCGTTTGCTCTGGTTACTGGATTACCCCTCTTGTCTACCCCTCTGGATATTGTGCGCTCATCGGAAGACCACGCTTGCCCTAGGATTATTCTTGTGTCTTGCCCTCTAAATACCTGTTTGCCATTGTTTGACCCATGCCTGTTATATGCCCACGTCTTGTTCTAAAAAAAAGCCTCGCACATGGATCTGCATGTCTCACGAATCGTCAGCCCCGTTATAAAATGTTAGGGATACCTAACGGGTTTAGTTTCCAAGAAACTCAAGTATTTCCAAGATTTAAAACCCATAGATATGTATAGGTAGATTACTGATTTGAACACCCTTCTGACCCATCATAATTACAACTTCCTAACTTGTAAATACTAACTTCCCAGGAGGACTTAAACACACCCATTAGACCCAGAATAATCAGTGTGCCAAATTTCACAACTTTTCACCATATGGTTTCATGTGCTGCCACAGACACACAGCCAGAAAAAGCTAAAAAATATGATGAAACAAAAACACCCACTGGCGCTTGATCCCAAATGAAGCAGAACATGTGCAGTTAGGACTTCTGCAGTAAAACTTCCATGGTTGAGAAAGGAAGTTATATGGGCTTGAGGTCTTGTGTTGACTCATTCATGTTTTGTCAAGCTTTATAAAAATCTCTTATATAATATTTGACCATGTCTGTGACTAGATTCTGCCCAGAGGAGGAGGGTTGACCTCTCTACAGGGTTGGCAGAATGGCAGCACCTAGTCTTGGCACATAATCTGGAGTGGCAGATGGCCTGCCACGGGCTAGCCATTAGCTCGTAGCAGCTAACAAGCCTCCCCTAGCATCATGTAGCACTGCGGTCTATGAACAGTCCAACTTATGCTAGTCACACACGACGCAGCCCCAATCCTTCTGCTTGATTCCACGGCTCTAGCCTCGAGTGAGCCTCTCTAACACCTCTGATAAGTCCAGCTTAGTGCATGCTAATGTTGTTATCGTTGTTACATCCAATTAGCACTACCTTGGAAATCTACAGAAACATGCTGCCATATGCGCCAACATGACACAGCTTCTTTTGAAAAGGATGTTAGGATGTGTTATGGGATTTTGGAGATGGTAACTAGACATTGAGAGGATAGGACAACACATGCAGAACCGTTTTTAAAAACAGCTTTACCTGTGGTGACGGCAGCAGGAAGGGGTGTTAATTGGAATAATTAGACCAGGGCTTATCAACTAATTTCTTTCAAGGAATAGATTATCTAGGGAATTTCCTACATTGTACACTTTTCAGAACTACACCAAACTAAAAAAAGGAATGCTATTATGTTTTTAGACAGTATTGAAAGAGAAAGTCATGTGGACATACAGCCAAGTATGGTGACCCATACTCAGAATTCATGCTCTGCATATAACCCCATCCAAAGTGCACACACACAACACCACGTGAACACACACTCAGAGCAGTGGGCAGCCATTATGCTGCGGCACCTGGGGAGCAGTTGGGGGTTCGGTGCCTTGCTCAAAGGGCACATCAGTCGTGGTATTGCCGCCCAAGACTCGAACCCACAACCTTAGGGTTTAGGAGTCAAACTCTCTAACCATTAGGCCACAACTTCCCTGAACGAAACTGAACGAACTGACTGAACTGAACTGAACTGAACTGAGGCAGGATGATGAAATCACTGAATTAACAACTGAACTGAAAACCGACTTATAACAAAAAATTGACTGTTAACTATTGTGTTGATTTTTTGTTTTTGGCATTATTGACACTATTTTCCTGTTTAACACTGTAAAGCTGCTTTGAAACAATCTGTATTGCAATATAAATAATGTGACTGACTTTTCAAAACATACCCAAACAAAAACAATCAATCAGTAATAGTCCTTTACTGATTGATTATTAATGATTGATTGTTTTTGTTTGGGTGTGTTTGATTATCGCATTTGCACTGTTCAGTTATGTGTAAAGCTATACATAAAGTCAAGTCACATTTAGGTTATTAGAGCAATATAGATTGTGTTAAAAGCAGTTTTACAGTGTTAAACAGGAAAATAGTGTCAATAATGAAAAAAAAAAAAAAAAAAAAATTTGGCCATGATGGCCATTTGAACTGTGATGCTTTTTTTATGTAACCTTCCTATTTCTGAATACTTGCATAAAAAACTAGTGGGTGACCAATAATGATTTTTTTGCCGACCAAAGCCAATATGATACAGAACAGGGTGGCCAATGGCCAATATGAAGTTGCTATAAATGATATTACACTATTTAATTATAGATAGTAAATAACACATGCAAAACCATTGCTGAAATTAAATGTATTTATTTTACATATTTACTGAATTAGAAATAAATCAATATGAGAAAATAAAAAATAAAATAGAAACAGATAAAAACATCAATAAAACTGAAGTAAACACGTAATCCAACAGTGCACGCAATAAGCTGGCAAGTCAGAAATCATATTTTCAAAAAAAATAAATAGGACGCAGGTAACGCCAAAAATAATTCAATAACTTACTGTATGTAAAAAATAAATTAATTAATTAGTAATACAAAAGCCAAATATCGTGGTCAACCACTAAAATAAATAACATTTAATTTTATAAGATGCATTTAAATATTGTATAACCGAAGAGCAGCAATTCAATAAAAATCAAAGTTTGTAAAACAATACATAAAAAATTGACAGGCTGGATCTGGCCTGTAGACTTCTAGTTGTTGCCCCTAAACTAGACACCACACTATATCTTTCTTACCTTTGGACCAATGATGATGAGGACCACTAGGGGGTTCTGACTGTGCCATTCTGTAAGAGAAAGATCAAATTTAATTGTTTATATATGTTTACATAATTATATTAACATTAAAAAACCAGTCACAATTTCATGCTGCACAATGAATGAGGTTGAACCATGAACTATGATCTATGAAACTATGAAAAAAGTAATACCTGCAAAAGCTTCTAGAAGATACAAAGGATCCTTAACTCGTCTGAGTCCACATACCAGCAGGAAACACACATAGATTTTCCACTTTCTTGGTACACACACACCTAAAACACAAGTCAAAAGTGTCACATTAAGACAGCCTTGGCAAATCTGATTTATTTTTGCTATAAATGCCTTTTAAGTGCAGATTTTACAGTTTTTACCCCATGTTTTACACAGACTTTCTATCTATAAAAATCTATCATAAAAATATAATTTTTAAAACTATGAAAGTCTAAACAGAGTAAACTAACAAAGAATATTAAAAAATTGGATTGCTTATGATTTATATTAAAAAAAATACAATTCCAATCAAGCTATATTGGTATAAAAAAATTGACAGCAAAAATGCTATTTAATTGGGTATATTTAAGATACAAGAAATGACAGTTATGAAATTAACCCTTAGCTGGACAAAGGAGTCCATCAAATTATCCCAAAACTGTCTAAATGTCATTTCCACCACTGAATGCTTGTCAACAGGGTCAAAAGTGCCAATAGGTGAAGAAACACCCGACTGACTTACATGTGCAGAGAGGAGAAACTGCTGATCCTGAATCAGATGTTTAAGTGTTTCTGAGCATTGAAAAGTAATGTGACATAAATCAATGCATACATGCTGTACCTCCAGTCCGTAATGAGGCTAATCCATCAAACAAGGTCATAGAGATGTCAGAGATGCAGTGCGTGCAAAACTGATTGCATGCTCAAAGTAGTACTTTATCAATATGGCATATATAAATAGTAAGTATGCCATAGCATGTAAATACATTATGTATCCATCAGAATACACCTAAGAAAGAACCATTTTTATAAGCCACCATGCATATTTTATTAGTTATAGTTTAATGCAGAACATCTGGATTATAGAATGAACCAATTGGAGACAAGAAAATCACTGAGGATAAGTAGGAAAAACTAAACTGTAATTTTAGCATATTAACTTATTACAATTATTTATTATATTAAAAAAAGAACCCCTGACCTGTATGTAAATGCGATTCCCTACCATTGGGCAATACGATCATAGCACAAGTACTGCTAACATGAAACATTCCCGAATTTGATGGCTTATAGATTGAGACCGAAGAATGATCTGATTAATTAGTCAATTAGTGTGTCACGCAACATTTAAAAATGTTTTCATTTATTAACAGCCCTAAAATAACCCACATAGTGATGATGTTAATCAAAAAAGTCCATGTGACACCGTCCTCTCTGTTTAGACAGTAGCTGGTATCTGTGGGAATGTTCCGTCCAAATCTGTGCTTTACCCCCAGATCATCCCTCAGCTTAAATCCCACCTATTCCAGATTATCCATAAAATATAAAAAAAAAAAAAAAAAAAAAAAAAAAAAAAAAAAAAAAAAAAAAAAAAAAAAAAAAAAAAAAAAACGCTAGTGTATGTATGTTTAACACATGCATGGTCAACTGCATGTCCAATGCAAGTCAGTTCAAGCTTGAACATTGTTAACAAAAAATAGTATCAAATTTTATCATAAAACTGGTCTGCTTCACTTGCCAAAAAGTGTTGCGACTATCAATGCAGCAAGATACTTCAAATTGTGGCAGTGAAAATCCGGTCACACTTAATTTTAAGGTACAGTTCTCACTATTAACTAACCATTAATTATGACTTTTGCCTCAATAAACTCCTAATTACTGATTACTAATCATTAGTAAGGTAGTTGTTAAATTTAGATCTTGGGTAGGATTAAGGACTGTAGGGTAACACTTCAGAATATGGAACACTTATTTACTATTAACTACGACTACAAAGTTTAGGTATTGGGTAGGATTAGGGATGTAGAATCAGGTAGAATTAGGCATTAATATGTGGCTTAATTAGTACTAATAAATGGCTAATATTCTAGTAATATGCATGCTAATAGGTTTGACTTTTCAGGAGGGAGCAAGCACCATCAACACAGATGTAGAATATGGTCATGCAGAATATCGTGCTTTATAAGCACTAATAAACAGCTAATATGCTAGCAATATGCAACATGCAATAAGAAACATTTTTAATTTTTGAAATTTTTTCCCTACACAGTATTAATTGTGTTTTGTACACATGAAATATACATGAAAGTATAGCCCGCTTTTATGCAGCAGCTCCTTGGCATTGAACAGTTTGAAAACCCCTGGTTTATAGCATAACTTTTGGAAACCATATCTTCATAGTCAAAGTGCTTTTATTTTTGTCTGTTTTAGCAGGTAGAAGCCAGATAGCAGTGCCCTACGCCTGAGGACAAGAGTGATAAATGAAATGATCTGTGAACCCTGCACATAAGGGCTACTAGTTTTGCTACAAAACAATCCACACACAAGCTGCTTAAAAGCTGAGCATTGTTGCTTTTAGCAGTAATTGCTCCCTCATCTGGAATCAGTTTTACTTTAGGTTTTATCAATGATGTTAGTTCCAGCAAGGCTAAGGCTTGGTCATATAGGTCAGTATGAGGACAGCCTCCACTCTTAAACATAGAGGGAAAAGGACAGAGAGGTACGTGACGTGAGCGTAAAGCTCCTGGATTAGAGGACTGATCTAAGGGTACATGCTTACAATGGTTTAACTCTCAGACAAGAGCTTTGAGTGAATTTTAACTTGGAATGTGAAAGACAGGGATGGTCTCACCTCATCTACTGCATAGCCTGGATAAGCCACAGACTCACATTAGCCCTGCTGTATATAAAGCTGTTTTTCAAAAAGGGTAGTCAACTTTCACATCCATAGTTTCTCTAGTTTCTCATTTTAATATGAAAAAAAAAAAGTTAAACTTTTTAGATATTTTACCTTCTTCTGTTAATCAGCAAACAGATTGGTTTCAGATTGGTGAACATGATATTGCTAAAGGTTGAGGTTTTGCTGTCTAAAATACATAAACAAAATAAAATACAAAAAAGGGTAAATATTTAATTAAATTATAGCACGATAGTGTTGTCAGGGGATGTGTTGTCGGGTTTTTATTGTTGTCCTGTTAGATTTCTGTTTTTGAATTTAAACTTGAATTGAGGAGGAAAGGGGGAAGCTGAATTGCGATTTGGTTTTGGAACCAGATTTTATTTATTCATTTAATTTTTTTTTATTATTATTTTATCTGAATGGTATAAAAACGTGGTAGAGAGGTTTTTGGTACTTGTGAGAAAAAAAAAAAAAAAAAAAAAAAAAAAAAAAATAGATCAAAACATGATTCAAAAACACGATTACATGATTACACTTGTACAGTTGACGGTTTAAAATGACGGGATTGGAAATGAATGGGAAGCAAATCTTGTCAGGGAAACACACAGATTCAATTTGCAGGTTCAACTCAAATGTATTTAATTCTCAAACACCACTCGGCTGTGGCCGCAATTAGAGGAAGGATGAGGGGAACACACGTCAACACCCCACCTCCAGTAGGCAGAGTAGAAGATGAAGACCGGCACACTTTCCCAGCGTCAGAGCCAAGGCCACGTCAAGGTAGAGAGAGAAGCCCACAGAGTCCAAGCGTCGGTAAACGGTGACACAAACGTCAGAGCAGAGACGATCCCTTGTAGAGGGCGCGCCATGTATTCTGGTAATATCAGGGCAGGCGAACTAGGGAACAGGAGTCTGATGAAACAAGAGGCTGAGCACAGGCAGAAGAGAGACAAACTGAAACCACAAGACTGCACCAGGAGCCTGAGAAAACACGGCAGGACAAGACTAGATGATGGTCACAGAGTGTAGTACTTAAACACCACACACGGATCGGGACACAAGACTACACACGAGGGGAACTTAAAAAGTGGGAGAATTAAGGAATTAACAAAGTCACAGGTGTGGATGGCAGCTGAAGTAGTAATTAAGATAACAATGGGGAGGGAACCACGAAGACAACAAGCACATGGTGAACTGTCAAAACACAACAACAACCTGCTGATCAGACCGAAGTCATGACAAATCTTGTGGAAACATACTTCACCTAAATAAACCTTACAGAAACCTCTTTTTATAACTTCATGAGATTCATGGCTTTGATTTCCAATTAGATTTAGTGTACTACACATTTTGGACAAATATATATTTCATTTAAAAGGTAAAAACAGAATTTTTATGCAGTTTTTTATTTTGCAGTCTATGCTATAATCTCATGTCATCTGAGAGTTCGGATGCACATTTATGTAAGTAACTATGGGATGTGCATGGCACAACCTCACTACTACTGTTATGTTAGAGGAGAGAGGGACATGAGGGACAGATGAGTGAGAAGGATAAACTGGAACCCCTTTTTTGTTTTCACACATCAAGGCCTTATTATGGATCTAAAAGAGCAAGCCATGTCCAGCCTGAACCAGAGCATGTCACTGCACCAGTATTTCAGTGTGAACAGATGATCAAACAGATACAGCTCATACAGGCTCTGCAGCACTGGGGTGTAGTCTAAATGTTTACCTAAAAAAAGTAACTTATAACCACGCTAAAAATAGTTGAGCAGAGAGATTTAGCTTCACTGCCAGAGACTGGTAAGGGATACTTGGTTTGTGTACGGGGGGGGGGTAAGCACCCACCCATGTGGCTGCAGGGAAAATAGGCTTTACTACATCCCAGAAACCCGCTGAACACACAAGAAAATGGAAATATTTATGGGATTACATTTATATAGAAGGCATATTTAATTAGAACTTGTAACAAGACAGATTAAAACCCGCAAAATAAAAAGCTGTCAGACTTACTTAAAATTATATATATAAAACTTAGTTGGCAATCAACAATGTCCATTGGAGGTCGTTAAAATATAATCTTAAATAATAATAATAAATACTGTCTGAATCTTAAATCATAATAATAATAATACTAATAATAATAATATAATAATAAATAATAAGTAATAATACTAATAATAATTAACAATATAGAACAATAATATATACAAATAAATAATATTTACATTGCATTAAAGATTTTAACTTTTAAACTAAGGTTTTAACTTGTTTTGTATTGCCCTCACTAGTTTGTTTGAAATAGCCTATGGTGTAATAAAAATCAATGAATAAATAAATATAAATTATGTTTCATTTTAGTCCCTTAATTAATATGTGGTTAATAAAAAGTCATTTTAACATGGCAAAAATATTCAATGTTTCCCGTTATAATTAATATGTGGCCAATGAAAGCATTATTAAACTTTTATAATTATATTATTTATTTGCACTGTAGAAACATATCTGGTTTCTTACAAGCATTTGGCAGGTGGGGGTCCTTGCATGCTGAGAATTGTGCCCAACTCCTTTCCCACGGTAACTTTACAACTCATTTGAACGTAAGTCCATGGATGCCTTTGGTCGTGGTACTCTAATCTAGTGTTAGAGGATTTGTGCACGAGAGTGGTTTCGGGTCACCGGATTACAGCCATCCTGCAAACGAGAAAGGAGCAGAGGAGAACCATGTCCTCCACTTCACTGTAAACAGCCACCCATCCATATCACTCCTGTCTGATGTTTTTAGACTCGTGAGGGATAGACGGACCAACGGACTGTATATATGGAAGCTCTGTCTATCTCATCTTCTTTTATCACACTTCTGCCGTTCAAGCAGTGGTCTGAACTGTAGACATAGCTTAACAATTTCTAGTCTCTTTGTAGGATCAGTTAAGACTGCTCTGTCAACTTCTCTGATGCACTTGAGAGGGAAATATCACATTACTGCAGGATGAATTACACCTCAAAGGTTTTAAAAAACAAATAACTAGACAATAGTAGTGGGTTTGGCCCTTATTGTTTGATTGCAACAGTAGACAAGTATCTTTTCTATAGTGTTAGATCTAAGAGTTCACATGGAAGAAAAAGAGGAGGATATAAACAAAACAGGCCTGTCAAATGAAGGGTGGGGGAAAACCTAAAGGCAATAAAGGCAAGAGCTGTACATCTCTCCAGAGGGAGGAGAATATTCATCTTCATGTGCCACGGAAACTGATATGGACAAACCGTAAGATGTGTGCACCATGTCTTCCCTATTACTTGTCTTCCTCATCCCTTTACCCAAGAATTCCCCCCCCCCCCCCACACCCATGATTTCTTCTTCTTCTCTTTATTTCCTCTTTTTTTGTTTTGTGCCTGCCCGTTTGATCATAAAGAGCAACTTGAAACATGAATGTAGTGGGTGACTTATATCCCTTAAGGAACACATGAATGTACACTTTAAACATAATATCATTATTTTATTAAGTCTACACTACATCAAAACATCTGTTTTTCAAACTGGAAATATTCACATTTCACAGCCTTTCACATTTAAAATAGTGTAGAATCTGTTAATATGTACATTTGTGAATCCTTGTCTTGCAGGTTTAAATGTTTCCACTCCTGACATGGAGTCAAAAGCACAGTGTGAACATCTCAGTCACGGTACAAAGCAAATGTATTTTAATGAGGTACGAATCAAGGCAGCTATCCGGTTTGTTCGTCTATTGCTAAACAATCCACCATAACATTGTTAGCACTAGCATTGTGGTCAGAGCTTAAACAAGACTTAGAGAAACAAATGAATCATTTCCGATAAAGCTGCTCTTGAACAAATGTGCACTAGCACTATATAAATAAATCTTGAAATAACCTTTGGCCTCACAATTTGGGGTTTCATTCCTGAAAAGAAATGCAGGAACAGGAGAGTCTTCATAATCAAGTAAAAAAGCAAGTACTATCACTGCATTTCAAAAACATAATGTGTGCACACACTGGCTCTAAATGGGGTCATTCCTAAGTTTTGTGTTATGTGTGGTGTTGTTAACAGACCACTGAATTGGGGAAACAGGAACCTGGGAGAACATACAGTAAGGACCATTTTTTATATGACTTAAGACATAAGACATAAGACTCTGTTTGGTTATTATGTGCCATAGATATCTGGGGAAACCCCATTATAGGACCCATGTATGCTTCCTTCTAAACTGGTTTGAAAATGTAATCAGAAACATTTTTTCAAAGCAGAATTGGAGTGCTCAGGTGGAATAAGCTGCAATGTGAACAAGGGCTGTGCATGATCAAATTGGCGTTTTTCTGCAAAATTTTGTTAATTGCGATTACAGGTTTGTAATGTTTAGGCAAACATTTTTTTATGATTATAGATCAATATGACTACAGAAGTATAAAACCATTTATTATGATTTTTCTATTATATTTTAATTAAATAACAAATACTAAACCAAAATAAGAAACATCATTGTAATATTAGCAAAAAGAAAATAAATAAAATGAGTATTTGAAATAATAATATAGTAATAGTTATTATTTACAACTGTAAAATTACATTAACATTCATGGCCATCTTATTCTTCATTTTCATTTTCGTTAAAGAGTCAAACGTTTTATTCTGAACACCAGGAGCCCTTTAGTTTCTCTTTGTTCACAGCCAGCTGGTTTATAAGGCTCTTCTCAGAATTGTACAAAAGTACGAGAAGGCCAAGTATGAATGTTTTAAGAAAAATTCAGATCAGATGCTAAAGATGGACGTTTGTGACAATGAAGGAGAACCCATTTACTGTGAAACGCAAGCTGAGCGCCAAAACACTAGATGATAAACTGCATGCTTGTAATTGGACTACACAGTGCCATGCTTCACTCCAAACAATGCAGCACATATATTTAATTAAATTGCAATTTGAAAATCGTACCGAATCATATCGCAATTTTATTTTTATTTTGATTAATCATAGCCCTAATTAAACTAGTTTATATATATATACACAAGTCAAAAGATGGCCTCAATAAACAAATCAGATTACAACCATTAACCTATGTATAGATTAAATCACTGCTGCAAAAATGTGCTTTTCTGCATAGCATAGAAAAGACAGATGAGTTCAATGACCTGTCAAAGTTACCGCCCATCACAAGGTTTCTCTGAATTTCGTTTTTTTTCACTAACATCACCCTTGGAGCTACACTTACACCTCCAGACAGCTTAAGCAGCCCCCCCCCGAAAAGAATGAAAGAAATAAAACTCTGGCACTCTACACCTCCGAGCAAACTAAATCGTCTCCTGCATCAGAACCTCATTTTCCATGAGCCCCTGCAGGCGTGACCTTCATCCTCATCTCATCTTACCCAGTGCTATGAGGGGGTCTATACAGAACAATCCCAGAGGACCACCCAGATCCTCTCTGTCATGTGAAAACCTGCTCCACCAAAAAACTTTGACATAACTATAGACCTCCAACCTGAGTGTGATACAGAGATGTCATTCTCAGCCATCCCATCATCTACCTCAGTATCCACTCAACGTAGGTAGGGGGTCAGAACACCTGCTTGTTAGATTAAGCGAGCTGCAGAGGCTTGTGTAGAACTGATCTCAGAGCAGTGGGCAGACCAGCCCCGGGGGTCTCCACAAACAAGCATGGGCTTACATACATAGAGATCAATCTTCAATGCAGGCAGCAGCAGGCGCACTGGAGCAGATTACTCCTGTCAAGCCAGCGCATGAGCTCAGGAAAATGGATTAGATATTCTGGACCTTGAATCAGTACTCTGTACATTAGCTTTTTATAGAGTAAGGCATCATGCATGTTCCTAGGAAGGATAGGGGTCGTTTTCATGGTAGTTATGGAACTGATACACAGCCAGCCCCAAAAGTCTTTAGGACAATTTTGGACACGCCACAACACATCATACTTATAAATCGTGACGGGAGTGTCACTGCATTAGATACAAAATAATAAATCATTAGCTACAAAAATAATAAATCAAGTGTCAAGGTGAAAAAGGCGTGAAAAATAAATAAATAAATAAATAAAAAACACAAATAAAGACTTTTTCTTGTTTGACAACCATTTTCTTTTTCTGATATAGTTTGCTTGAAAAGCATGTTTGTTTGGTTGTGCTGTCTTATAAATAAATAAAATGCTATTTGGTTTGATATTTTATTATATAATGTTATACTTCTGTTCAAAGTTTGTGGCAGAAAGGTTTTTTTTTTTTTTTTGTCATTCTATTTGTCATTGATTATTTATTTTGATCAAAATGAAAATGATTAAATAAATAATGAATTCAATAAACAACAGTTAAAATGTACCAATTTATTCCTGAAATAATTATATAAGTGTTAAATAACGAACTAATTAATGAAATGTATTAACAATAATAAAGGAATCAATAATTAAATGTATCCATTTATTTAGTAAAATTCCACGAAAATCTGTTTCAAAAATATTTCACAATATCCTTTCACACACTACTTCTGTGTTTAAAGAATACTCCTTTTTCATAATAAAAATGTGTTTTTCCAAAAAAGCCGTTTTTTTCATAATATGCTGAATTTATGTATGGACGTCTGTTTGATGAATCATGTATTTCCAAACCACAATTGGTTTAAAGTTGGAAGAGCAGGCAGATATGACGAATCGATCTTTGTGTGGTTGGTGACATTACTGATGGAACTCCAAGTTCATAGTTCTCACCATGTACTTATGCACCTGCAAGCATGGCGAACAAGACAATATCTCTCTCATTAAGTCAAAATAATCTTAAATAAAATGTAAGCATATGTGAAGTTATAAACATGCTATGTAAATAAATATGGCCTTTAAAAATGTCTCCTTGGCCCGTTCCCTGTACGGGGCTCTGGAGTTATAGCTGGTCAAAGATAGATCTTTTGGGGGTGGGGGGTTTAAAATCATCCACTGCAAGCTGTCCCAGTGCAGTGCATGGGAACATTTATCTGTATTGATTTATTCTATGGCCTCAGGGGGGTCTCTCCCTCCATTCCTCCGCTCCGGGCTGAGATTGTTGTTTCAAGGGATTTTTTTTAAGTTGCGAAACTTAGTTTCTGCAGTTTCTGAATTTGTTCATTCAACTTAACATTTTAGGTTTTCACTCTCAATTGTTTTGTAAATTGACTGAACTAGAGTATTAGCCCCTCAACTTAAAATGTCTTGAATTCACTGATCTATATTATGACTGCATTGCTCATTGCGTTCTAAACTGCCGTCAGGGAGTGGCCATCTTACTATTCCCTACCAGCTCAGAGCATCATTAACTGACAGCCAAAACACTGACCTAAAATCGCCCCTGATTTATCAGACACACAGGATTAGTTTTTAGGATATGTTGTGTACAGTATGGCAAATAATTGTTACTTCAGATGTTATCTGCAATGTTTATGGTCTTTTCGGACAGGATAAGCAATACTGATGTATTAAACATGGACATATGATCTATAATAGAGAACTGGATTGCTCAATGACATTATAAAAGTGAAGGCTACCATGCTGCCTTATTGGTATTCCCATTCATTCTAATACTTAATTAAACATACAAACATCTATACTCTATATAAACTGAAAATGCTATGTAAAAGCGCCATAGAATTTTGCACGATCTGTAAGAGTCTGAAATAGATTGTTGATCCATCAGGACATAAAAAAATACACGCATATAATAACTTATTCAGAGAAATAACACTGAATACATACCGTAGTCTTAAAGACATACAGCTTTATTTCCTAGATGATGCCTGGTAAGCTTTGAATTTCACAATACAGCATAGAGCAATATTACAACAGAGGCTTGTATATTGTAATATTAATTGCACATCCGAATCAACTTCTGATAGTAATACCAGCCTCTATGTCCATGTCTAATATTTCCTGCAATAATTATTTACATAAAGAAATATATTTTTTTGCCGGCTCAGTTACCTGTGTTGGCAAGTGTCGCGGAGCAGACACACCCACCTAAACGATTTCAATATACGCTTATCCAGTCCGAAAAGACGATGCATATCTGTGAGAATAATTTACAAAATATAATAATCTACAAAACTGTGATTTGACTGTGAAGACAAATTTCTATAAAACCAACAAAGCTTTCTATCTGCTATATGAAACACAAGAAAGTGAATGTGAAACACACACACAACACACACACAGCACACACCCACACACAACACACCCACACACACACACACAAAAAAAAAACTCCAAGTAGAGGAAATTATGGATTAAATTTTTTTAAATCACCAAAAACAGGCTTTAGGTGATATATCATAAGTGCATCAAAACATCTTTGTTATTTTTATTTCTTTCTTTTAAGTTACTCTGTTGCCCCCATCTCAAAATAAAATATGGCATGTTATACATGTAGAGACGCACATTGCACACCCTCTTCACCCCTGAAGGTGCGGAACAGGTTGTCTCTAATCAAGGTTGAGAGCTCCTGGAGCCTGTTTCAAGTGTGTTGAGGGCTAAAGATCACATGTATATTTAATGGGGCGACGTCTGGCTGCTTATCAGAATCAGCAAAGTGTTTTGAGGAGTATGATGATGAATGCATATGTCAAGATATTAATAAAACGTGGTAATCTAATGTTCTTCTACCTGCGTGTCTATCGTATATGTAATGATGTATGACATTAAGTGGAGAGCAGTACTGGTGAAGAGCCTGCGCCGCAACCTGGTGCTGTGTAAAAAGTCACTCGCCAACTGAAATGTGATGCCACTCACATCCCTGGAAAGATATGTAGACGTTTCAACAATTACATAACATATTAGCTTTTCAAAAATTTAAAAGAAGGACCTATCATACAAATGCACGTGGGCCCACAAGACTTGCAGTGTCTAATAAACTCTACCTTGAGGGCTGTATATGCAATAGATCTTCTTGCTCTCATCGATACCTGTCGGAAAAAAATGGTTCAACGAAATAAATGTTAAGGGCCCCTACTGGACATTTGTGACCCTGGACCACAAAACCAGTTCGTTAAGTGTAAAATTTTCGAAATTGAGAATAATACATCATCTGAAAGCTGAATAAATACAGCTTTCCATTTATGTATGGTTTTGTTAGGGTAGGACCATATTTGGCCGATATACAACGTATTTGAAAATTCTGGAAGTGGATCTGAGCGGTGGGCAAAATCTCTAAATATT
This sequence comes from Cyprinus carpio, assembly GCF_018340385.1. Classification (NCBI taxonomy): domain Eukaryota; kingdom Metazoa; phylum Chordata; class Actinopteri; order Cypriniformes; family Cyprinidae; genus Cyprinus; species Cyprinus carpio. Next base: position 130,986 of record NW_024879266.1, read on the forward strand.
GAGAAAATCGCCTTTAAAGTTGTCCGCTAAATGAAGTTCTTTAAGCAATGCATATTTACTATTAAAAATGGAAGTTTTGATATATTTTACGGTCAGGAATTTACAAAAACGTATCTTCACAGAACATGATTCCGTTTCACTTAATATCCTAAGGAATTTTTGGCATAAAATAAAATCGATAATTTGACCCATACAATGTACTACACAATATACCCCAGCTACTTAAGTTTTTGTGGTGTCCAGGGTCACATTTGCAGTAACGTGCTAAGATGTGCGTATCCCAAACCTACGGACCAATTAATTTCAATGACTTCTCCACTGGTTTCATGTTTTCATTCATAGAAAAAACTGTTCAGATAATAATAATTCTTATTAGTATTTTTACTAATTTAGATATTAATATATTACTTTAGTGGATGACCCCCTGGAAGCCCTGCAGATGAAAACAGACCTAAATGTCAATCGTTAGAATTTCTCTTTTTATGATAATAGTTATCCATGTTCAAAGTTTATGCCCAAAACATGTCCTTGTCTAATGTAATAATAGAAAAAAATCTGCTGAAAAATTCTCTGGGCAGCACAGCGAATCACATGATTTGCCTAACTCTTAACATCATGCTACCAGCTGAGGGAGAAAAAAGAAAAAAAAAAAACAACGCGTACAGCAGACAGGAAGTGTAATAAAGAATAAAATGTAAATGGCTGGTTGAAAATAAAATGGATAATTTCACACAGACAGAAGGTGAAATTGGGCGCTGGATGTTATCAATCATGGGAGAGAAGGAGACCCCTGTGTGTGTGTGTGTGTGTGTGTGTGTGGGTTTTCATTTGAGGATAAAACATGGAAATAGTTATTTTAATGCTGTGCTATTACAGGACTGAAGGCAGGATATTGCATATGTAGCTGTTAAATTCTTTTTTATTATTTATAGCATCAGCTAGTGCAGTAGTTTGTCTGTTTCTTCGTCTTTCTTTCCTCTTCTCTAACCCTTTAGGAATAAACACTGGCATTTTCTATTATCTCATTTACTCAATAACCTTCACAATTTGCCTATACTGTTAAGTGTATTTAGGTACATTTTCTACTATAATACACTACAGTTCAAAGTTCAATTGTTTTTTTTTTTTTGACTTTCTCTTGCACTCACCAAAGCTGCATTTGAATATATATATTGAATAAATTTTCACAGCATTCTATCTTGTGCAACAAAAAGTCAATACTATCTATTATGATTTCACATAAACTTTTTTACTCCTCTTTACTGCAACTCTGAACAGCAAGTTTCATATATAGTACATGAATGAAAAGGTGCTGACAGCTGCTGAAAGTTTGCTCTGGCATGTCAGCAACAGAAATGTTGTAAGAACCCAGAGCTGTAAACCCTACAGTTTCTTACCAAGAGCACCTCGGCACGTTCTTTCAGTTTATCAGTGAATGCCACAGCAAACCTGAGTGTGAGAAGAGAGAGAGATGAAGAAAGTGAAAGTGACATGTTTGACATATAAAGAAACATGAAAAGTCAGATTTCTGCACTGGTTTGTAAATAGTGAGGTTCACAATCCAGTGACTGCATTCAAACGTTTTCATTTCACCACAATTCCACACTTTCCGAGACATCAAAGCTGCCAGTGGCCATCAAAAATCTGTAATCATAAACAAGTCAAAACGCCAACGCAAATAAAAGCACCGCAATGCAATCACTGAGTAACACTTAAGTCAGTCTGATGAAGAGGAGTGAAGACGAAAAGCTGTAGTGGAAGTTATTTTAAACATTATTTTCAAAACATTTTCATTACAAAGTATATTGTTAACATAAACATTGGTTAAAAGTTACATTTGAAATATACATGTCAGAAAATGCTTTTATTTTAAACGTGACCTTGATGTTTCTAACGTTTCTCAAAACCTTACAGTTTACATCCCAGATTTTCACTGTGGCTCTGGCCTTTTGAAGCTCCATGTATTTGTATTTTGTCGAGAAAAAAGTCATAAAACGTTTTGGACTATGCCTCTGTCCTTGCTGTCAAGCCTCATCCTAAAGCTTCCCTTTATTCAAACTCAAATAAACGCACATACTGTACACACACGCATAAGACATAAGGTCCTCTTTGATTTTCTTTTCTTGGGAGGGTTGTGCTAACAATGAATTTTGAAAATAAAGAAAAAGCCCACACAGTGTTGTTATTTTTCCAATTATTGCAGCTAAACCCCAAGGGTTTCCCTTACGTCCCTCTTCATCATCCCCAGTCCCTCGGTCTCTTTCAGGATTAATTGAAGGTTAGTCATAACGGCAGCAGCAGGGGGTCTTCTCATGGAGATGCGTTTGAAGTGGAAGGGCTCTTATCCACTCTTATGCTCCCTAGCGTGACAATTATTCCCTTAAGACTGTCAAAAGTGTGTGAGTCTGCCTGTACTAATCAAACAGATCACATGAATCTATAACACCTGGCTAATGAATTGAAACCAAAGCTGGCAGGCTTTGGGTACAGATTCAGTCTTTTACAGATGAAAAAGAAGAGAAATGCCACATAATAACCTGATCCTATCAACATTTTTTAGGACAAAAGGCCCATTGGATGGTCCAAAAGAGGAGAGAGAGAAAAAGAGACAATACACTACTACTGATTTCAAAATAAGTTTGGGGTCAGTATATATATTTTTTTTTAAACATAGTACTGTCATAGTTAATAGTTTAATTTATATTTTTTATATTTTTTTAATTAAGGTCTCTTAATCAAAAATACCAGTAAAAATGTAATATTGTGAAATATTATTACAATTTAAAATAACTATTTTCTATTTGAAAAATATTTTAAAACATAATTTATTCCTGTGAAGCAAAGCTGAATTTTCAGCATCATTACTTCAGTCTTCAGTGTCACATGATTCTTCAGAAATCATTCTAATATGCTTATCCAGACCACCTAAAGAATAATTTTAGAAGAAGATCAGATCAACAATATACGTAAGTTTTCAATAAGTCCCTCTTTCCATTTTCATGTTCCATCGTACAATTAAAAATCCTTTTCCTCACCCCTCACACCAAACCTATTACAACTTTCGTGATTTTGTGGAGCACAAACGTTTTTGTGTGAAGAATGTTCTGGAGATTTCAAGCTTACAAAAAGATGCAAAGGCACCATCAAAGCATCATGTAGTCCATATGACTAGTCTTCTGAAGCCATATGAATTTATTATGTGAGAAACAGACAGATTTCATGTTTAATTGCATGGAAAAGAACAAACCAGTACATTCTTTAAAATCTCTTTTATTTTGTGTTCCACATAATAAAGGAAGTCAATACAGGTTTTGATGGGTCATATAATGACAGAATTTTCATTTCTGGTCAAACTATCCATTAATTATGTCTGACTAGAGCAGGGGAGCGGATAAGATGTCCTAGATTTCATCAAAGTAAATTTGACCCTGGCCTTCCGCAGACTTCCTCCATCACAGCTCGCTTGTGCTCATCTTTTACGTCCCTCGTTGACATCCTCCCTCCAAACACCACCCCCAAATGGCCGCTAAGCATCTGCAGAGAAAATGAAAATCCCACAAATACTTAAATCCCTTATTTCACTTATTCACACTCCTCTGAAGTTCAACTTGTAAATCCTTAGAAGTGAGCAAAGTCTTTGATGCATGACAGCGGTGTTTTCGAATCTTGCCACAGGGGAAAGTAGTCATCCACAGAGTGGAACATTTCGGGCAATGACGCAACAAAAAGCCATAACTAGTATCCTGAGGAAGGTTGAGAGAGAATTAGCCTTCAATCTTCAAGACCATTCTGTGTTTAAGAACAATTTATCAGTCAACAGCCAGTTTTTCTAAATTAAAGCCATAAACTGATAGAGGGAGATGACAATATATCATTGAATAAAATATCATATAAAAAATACTGTAAATGTTGGGGGTACCGTGGTACAGTGATGGATTCACATGGAATTCCCTGGTATATACTGTCACTATGGTAATAAAAAAGATTCCCTATTCAAATACAATACAATACTATTCAAATAATACCAGTGGTGCATGGTACAAAGAACACAGTAATACCATGGTACTTTTTTGTAAGTGTGGAATTTCAGTCATGACAAAAATCCTTATTAGCTAAACAGATGCATGTAAATATAATGTATTGTCAATGAGAATTAAACAAATAAACATTTTTAGGGGTGCATTCGAATGTTAAAATGGCTGAAATTGATAAGATCACGAATTATTATTTTATATGTACAGTATATCGTGTGGTTGTTGTGTGTGCGCATATATATATATATATTTATATATATATATTAATATATATATCATATATATATATATATATATATATATATCAAGAAAAGAGTACACTTTGGTGTTTGAAGTATGGCGCATGTGTGTGTGTGTGTTGTTTGTGTGTGTTTGTGGTGTGTGGTGGTGTGTGTGTGGTGTGCACTATATAATCGAAAACGTTAAAGTATGCAGAACTGAACATGAACAATCAAATATCCAATATTAGTCGATACCAAAATATCAAATAAAACACTAATAACTGATATGGTACTCAATATAATGTGCTCCCAAACAAAATACTACTATATAACATTGGTGTAGTGTGCAAGTATCTACTTCTACTTTAATCACCAGTGACAATCCTAAATTGCATAATAGAGATCTGGTGGACAGTACACTAATAAGAGAGATGTGTGTGTACAGTATTTGTGTGTGTGTGTGCAGGCTGGGCTCTGTGGTGCTCCAGCTCAGAATAAAATCAATTGAGATGCTCTCACTAATATGGTGAAACCAACACATACATGTATTTTTGGAGAGGCCGTCCGTGGGACATTTCACCTAAAAGAAGCGTGCCTCCTTTAAAAAGATGATGGCCAGCGCAGCCTCAAACTTTGGCGTCCTCAGAGACGTACATCAGAGCCAGAGCAGAACTCTCGTACACACAGTACACAAGTATGTCCCCCTGCAGCCATGATATGATTCCTGCAACCCAAACCCACACACACGCAGTCTCTAATAAATTGGCTCTGAGCGTTGTTCTTGTAATACACAGGCAGTACAAAAATTCCTGTGTCTGTTATCATGGGACTGTGGATGCAATACCCATGGTACTTTGAATAGACATCATGATATTTTCCCAAGATACCATGCTATAACCCCGGTACAATGTCCCACAAACGTTCAAGTACAGCTCAAATATATTTAAGACGTTTTGTAATGTATAAGTCAATATACTTAAATGTCATTTTTAATTATCTTTCTGAGGAGTAACATAAGCCCATTTCTGAGAGGACATAAAAAGTGAAACAAAAAGCATACTTTCCTAGTTTTTTAGTTAAAAGAATATACTAATCACACTTGAATCAACTTCCTTTTTCGTAAGGGTTCACATCAAATAATGTATTAATAAATTGTGATAATATAATATGTGAGATGTTACAGTCCTTGTTAGGTATTTTATGATTTACTCTGTTAAAAAATAGCCTATTGAAGAGGCCCAAGAGCTACTCCCACAACTATGCCTACAGTGGCCAAGTACTATTTACAACAAAGGGGAAAATGAGTCATATAGAAATAAACCTGTTTTTAACAGACAACAAAGGCAACTGAATAACGGCTCCATGTTGTAATTTATTTTGTACGTTTTAAAAGCCAGCTAGCTAGCTAGTTAGTCTAATTAGCATACGCTGTAAACCTTTCATTTCATTTTTGTGCATACATAATGTGGAAAAATTACTACATCCTTAAACTTATTATTTTCATTTTATGAAGCCTAGATTATAGTTCTAGTCATGGTCTTTTTCAAAAGACATTTAGACCACTTTGTGGTGAATTAAAATCAAGCAGTAGGCTATGTAACTGATATTAAAACAACATTACCAAGCTTAATTTCTTTGAAAGCAAGTAAATTAAATAAGTTGACTCAAGCAAAACATTCAACGGTGTAATTGTTGCCATTTAGATGTTCTAAAAAAAGTATACTACATAAGCCATCACGCTACTAACAGCCGATTCTTTGATCGTATCTCTTATATTGTTTTTTCTGCTCCTCTTAAATAAGTAGTCGCTTAACTGTGATAAGATAGATTGGAGATGTTACACATTTTTTCTGGAGAGCGATCCCCTGGCGGCAAGCATCAGCAATTGTGTGGAAATGGCTATTAGACAGTCTCCTAAAGCTAGCCTCGCTGAAACACTATACTACAGATTGATTGACAAGTCCTACATCCCTCTAACAGGAAATCTCGCTATGCTACTCTTGTTAAAATAAAATAGGCACCAGACACACTGCCATCGACGAGAGTTAACTTGTGGTTTGTTTCTTTGTACTGTTATATGACTCAGCCTTTAGTCTAATCTAGCTATACCTGTAAGATTGTTCTGCTAGGTCACTTTGTGCATACATAAGTGGAAAGAGTTTATGATACTTAAACTTAATTATTACTGGGAGCACATGAAGCCTAGATTATAGGCAGGTGAACTCATGTCTGATCTGAGGTTTTATCACATTTTGGCTGAATTAAGCAGGCTAGCACCTGATATTAAAACCATTACAGAAGCTTAATTTATTTGAAAGAAAATGTAAAATAAATCAGCAGTTAGCACAAACTATCCAATCGGTTCTTGGTTGTAAGATGTTCTAAAAATGCTATTTCCGCAATACTAAACATCACGGCTACACAGATACCTGTGATTTTTTCTCTCTATATTTATTTTCTGCTCCTCTTCTTGAGTCAAGACCTGCTGAACAGAGGTTAGCATGTTCTGTTGGATAGGCCTACGCCCTGGCCGGCAAGCATGAGAATTGTCATGAAATGGCTTAAGAACGGTCCCTATTCAGCGCTGAACACCTACTGAGAGGTTCATTACCCTCCCTAATCTCTAAACCAAATCTCGCTATGCTACTTTGTTAAGTGCAATGCAACCCACACTGCCATCAGACGAGAGTGTAAAGGATGGTTTCTTTCAGCTTATTGGATGACAACCCTTCACCGTATCCCTAGAATGATAAGATTTTTCTTCTAGGTGATTTTAATGCTAGGGTGGGAAGAAATAAATGATTTATGGAGTGGAGTACTGGGTAGACATGGCGTTGGGCAGGTGAACGCAAATGGTCCTGAGGTTGCTAACACTCTGTGCTGAGCATAACCTCACAATTACCAACACACTGTTTCAGCAGAAAGCCAACTATAAAACATCTCGGATGCACCTGCGATCTAAACATTTGCACCTGATTGATTATATTATAACAAGACGTGCTGACATTAGCAGTGTTCTGTTGACCCGGGCCATGAGAGGTGCAGAATGCTGAACAGATCACCGTTTGATTATTACCAAGCTCCATATCAAAGTGTGCCCTCCACATCGTCGCAGGTTAAAAATGTCGATCCAAAAAAGGAAATATGCTCCATCGTTCCTGTAGGTATGCAGACTATTTTGTGTTCTGATAATATTTTTGATCTGGAATGGACCTCCATAGGTTCAATGCTACATAAAGCAGCTGTTGACACTATAGGCTATAAAACCAGAAAACATCAAGATTGTTTTGATGAGAACTCCGATACTATTGTGTCTATGCTGGAAACAATGCACAGAGCACAACACATACCACCAACTGCCCTGCATTCACATCCTTCGGCAGAAATGGCAAGCTGTATGCAGCGAGAGGTTCAAAAATACTTTACGTGGATACAGTGAATCGAGAGCTGCTTTGGGACATTCTAACAAATTTGGTGGTGTGTCCCAAAAAAATTCGGTAACATTTGGTCACAGCTCCACAGTGACAAAAGTAGCACGTGTGACCATAGGTGGTCCAGAAGTCAGAGCCTTTTAGTATACGCACTGAGTAACGGCAAGGATGTTGTGTTTGGCACCCACTGTACTTTTTAACATCTACCTCCTATGTTGTCACAAACGCTCCTGCATGATTAACTTGAAGGCAGCAGTGGGATCACTGTTGACTTTCAGGCTGATGGAAACCTTTTTAATATCCAAAGGCTCCAGGACTCTAGCAAGGTCTCCGCAATGCAGATTCTTGATTTCTAGTATGCCGATGACTGCATGCTTTTGGCACATACACCAGAAGACCTGCAAACTATCCTTGTTGCTGCTGTGAAGACATACAGCAGATTAGGTTTGTCAGTCAATACTGCTAAAACCGAAGTGATATGTCAATGGAAGCTCAGCTCTCCACCCACTATGCCTGTTTTTACAATAGAAAAACAACCACTTACAATAGTACCATCTTTTAAGTATCTGGGCAACATTGTATCAGTGGACTGCAATCTCAATGACGAAATTGAAAATAGGATAAAGCAAGCCTCTGTAGCCTTTGGTAGACTTCAACGCAAGGTCTTTCAAAATAAACACCTTCAATTGTTTACTAAAGTTACCATCTATAAAGCTGTTTGCATTACTACTCTCCTTTACAGCTGTGAAACCCGAGTGGGTTATATATAGTTGGCCACCTAAGGTGTGCGTGGAGCGGTTCCTATAAGGTGTTTGGAGCGAATTTTGGGGATTACATGCTACGACCACGTACCCCATTTTGACGTGCTTGCCCAGGACAAACTGTAAGAGCATGGAAGCCGCAATCACTGGAGCATCAATTACGTTTTGCTTGGGCACGTTTATTGCGGCTACCTCAAGATCGTTTTTAACCACGTCTAATCCTTTATAGTCAGCTCCATCAGGGTTCTGAAAAAGCGATATAAAGACTACTTCTTAAGACACGGCATTAACAGGACTGTGCCCTCCCTATTAATCCCTCATGTTCTGGAAGACTTAGCAGCAAATCACACCACCTGGAGGCAGCTCTGTAATGCATGGTAATAATGCAGCTGGAATTAGAGAGAAATAAAAGGAAACAACAAAAAAAGTAGTTGTAAATAATATCAAACAAAAGTCTTGTAGTTAGTTTCTCGTGAGAGAAAGGAGCTGTGAATGAGGGATGTGCTGACTGATTATCTGAATTGGGATCATGACACAAGCAATTGCCACTGGCACTATGCATCCTTATCGCTACAGATTGTTTGGACAGTTTACTCGAGTTCATGAATTTCATACATGGATTAATGGCTCTGAATGAGGAAAAAAGGCTAAGTGTGTAGAAAGTTTTACGATTCACCTCTTGAGCCTTAAAAATCTGATGCAGCTATATTAAGCCGATTCAGCTCTAGAAGATCCCGTGTGATCTTGTCAGTTTACATAACTCGACCCTCAAACACTTTTTTTACTTTTAATCTTGGATTTTTGAGTTAAAAAGTTCACTACTCATGAGAATAAATTAATGTTGATGACAAACTGTTATTTTGGAATACAACTATATATTTATGTAATGTATATATTTATACATTTTTATTTTATTTTATTTTTTCAGAATACATAATGTTTTCAGAACCAGAAAAAATAATATAGAGATGTCAACACATTCTTTTCTAAGAGGTGTTTATACTGTGTGTGTGTATATATATATTATAATAGTATATATATATATCTATATATATATATTAGATATATATATATAGATATATATAGATAATATATACTGTATATAGTGTTTTAAACAAAAATCACAAATGTGTGAATACAAACAAAATATTTATTATAGATGGTTAATACATACTTCATTATGAATCTTAATTTAAAGTAGTTCACCCAAAAATGAAAATTTGATGTTACTAATCCTCAGGCCATCCAAGATATCAAACATTATTATCTGTAATCCATCATAATCTATAGCCTCAGGCAACAGGGGAATGTCTAATATTGTTTCTGCATAAACCATATTGTGAAAACAGCCTAGTTTTTTAGTTCAGTACAGTAACATGAAAAATAAATTAAATGTTTATTGCAAATTAAATGTTGTAACTGACTGGAAATGTATATCCATTCAACAATACTTTTTTAGTCACACAAACAAATAATTTGTGTTTTTACAGCATTGCATTCTGTCATATTTAAAAAGGAATACATTATCTTACATGGCATAAATTTACCAAGTTACTTAATGTATATTTGTCTATGTTTCTAAACACAAATAAAAAATTATGTGTCCCAATGTAATGAAATTTCATGCAAGCATTTATATATTAATGTAATAAATGTCCGTATTATACAACACACCACACACACACACACACACACACACACACACACACATATATATATATATATATATATATATAGTCAAATAATTAGGCTGTATAAATTTTGTTAATTATTTATTGTTAATTAGTTTAGATTATCAAATCCTATGGTTCATTCTACAGTGAAAATGTTGTGTCATGGCATGAATTATGGATAGTAGAAAATATGAATACCTGAATAAATGAGTTCTTAACATAATAGAAAAAAACCTTAATACTAAGAAGTTGCAACATATGCTTTTAAGCATATGTTTCTAAGAGGTGTATGCCAATATATACTGTAATGTATATAGTATAAACCTTTAACCAAAGCCTGCAAATCACAGAAAGAGTGAATCTATCCATAACAAAACATTGTAATAAATTGTTAATAACAAATAAATGTATTATCAATCTATTTAAATTATATTCACAATGATTCATAATAAATGTTGACAATGCCCAACTGTGACCTAAGAATAGGCCTGTATTTTGTATGTAATGTACAAATATGTGTAAAACATCCAGGGATAAGACACAGATTGAGAAGCCTGATGCATAATAAATGAGTTCTTAATATAATAGAAAAAATACCAGATAATCATCTTTTTCCTCAGTGGTATAATGCCACAAATTAATTAAAACACATCGTAAAAAGGGTGTGAATAACCACTGATCTATATATTCTCTATTATAGGTCAGTGGAATAACTAATAACCTAGGTGTAGTGAATAACAATGTACATGACAGGCAAAGCATCACCCAGGAAGTTTCTGTGCAGAATTGATTGCTTTCAAGACTAGCCAATAGAATAAAAACCCTTCCTTTCACCTCTTTTATTCCAATCAGTAGGGCCTTTGGCTCGCTTGCCATTTTAAACTCTACGCTTTTGTATACAAACCGATTAAACCTGACGCCCCTCACTGGCACTGTGATAAGCCCGCATTCCATATGAGATTCAGATTCTGCTGGAGTGCGCTGTGGGCGCGTCACGTTGACGCTTGTGAGTGAACCGGGTGGCACGCGGCCAGTATGGGACTGGCTGTTTACCCTCGGAGCCCACAGCTAAAGCTGTCATACCGTTAAGACCTTTAGGAACTCTAAGCTAAGTGTTGTTAATACAATGGTATCACGCGGACAGTGGTACACACGTCGCGGGTCTGAAACAGCTAAAATGTGGAGCAGTGCTAAGTGTTTCAAGAACGGTATTGCGTTTATGCATAAACGTTGGTTAGCCTGTTTACTGGTAAAATATAGAAGTGGCGACAGCATTCCGCGGCCTTTCTTATTGTTTTTGACTGATCAGATATACAAATAAGTCGGTTTAATTAAGAATATATGAGGCATTATGCTATTGGCATCGTTGTGGTTTTTTGGTATCACATGCTTTAAATAATGCCAGTGGTTTTGTTGTTGTTTAGGTTGGGAGTTTGGTCAGCGACCACCTCTTCGAGAACGCATATCAGGCCATGGCTGGCAGGGATGTAAACGAGAGCACTCCTCTTTGGACAACTCTGTGGCTTCGACCAGGATCAGCGCAGTGTTTAATGGCAGGAGACTGGCAGTTCTGCTATACTGCTGGCAGGAGTCTATAGAGCGGATGGCCTTCTATGGCATCACCTCGAACCTGTGCTCATCCTCAACAGCAGCCCCTTTATTGGGAGGCAATTCGGCCAGGCCGGCCGTTGACTTCATGGGAGTCACTTATTTGATATCGCCTTTTTGGTGGCTGGCTGATGGATGCGTTTCTTGGCCAAGTTCGCAACCATAAGCTTGAGTTTTTAGTTCTGTACCTGATTGGGATGCTGCTTTTCCCTTGTGTGGCCAACGACAGCACCAGGAAATCCCTGTGTGGAGAAGAGATGGCTATTCCCAATACAGCCGCGCGTGATTGTTTTTCTGAAAAACGGGGACTGTGCTCACTGCCAAATGTGGACTCCTGTAATGAAATCGGCCGCTCCCACTGTAGGCCTGGCGAATCTACAGTGGTCTGCGCTGGTGGGCCATTGGGGTGGGAGCTGTGAAATCAAAACATCACTCCATTCGGGGCAGATCAGGTACTGCAGGAGTTTCAAAATGGGGTCTGGGGCGAAGTGTGGATAGGGAAAGGAGAGTGTTGGAAAAAGTTTAGATAAAAGCAGTGTAAAAATTAAAAATAATAAAAAAAATAAATAAAATGTAAAAAATTAAACTAATTAACTTTTTATGTATAATTTTGAATAAAAATAAATAAATTAAAATCAACTTTAAAAATGTATTGAAATACGACATCTAACAGTACCGTATCACTTTGGTGAGTCAAAAAAAACAAAAAATGGAAAACATACTGTAACTTGGGGAAAAAAATATTGTTTAAATAATATTGTTCTCATATATTTTTTCACAGTCTGGCTACTGGCCGTCTTTATAAATTAAAAAACATATAGCAGCTTCTTTTTAAATTTCTGGGATATTTGTGTGGTCCGTGGCAGCTAAAAAGATTGAAACCCCCTGATGTACTGTAACAGAATTCACTCCAGCTGGAGAGTTGTCTAAACTTTGAGTAGGTTCAAATTTCAGAGAGGACAACCTTGGATTGATTCTCAGAGCAATATTTTATGCTATGTCTCGCTTTTCATGAAACTCTAAATGATATTAAGACCTTTGACATGCTTGCTGGTGTTTGTTCTTTGGAATGATTTAGGTAAACCCCTGGCTGGTCTGTCTGTAGATTCAATGAGGTCACTGCTTTTGTAGTTTAAAGAGTTTATTGTGACTTGATTTTCTTTGGTTTTTTAGGTATGTTTTCCACAGTTTTTTTGTTTTGTTTTAGGAACACAAAAATGGATAGTTTTGAGTAATGTGCTGCTTGCTCTGTCCATTTACATTGGGGCTGGTGTTTTTAAACTTCAAAAAGCATGCAAAAGTACTGTATCATAAAAAGTCATCATACACCATATTCCAAGTCTTTCTGCTGTGCATATTATAGATTTGTGTAGCAAATCTTATTTATAATCTCAATGACGATCTTCCTTGCAAGTGGGGGCTATAAACTGCTGTGACATATTGTCAGGGAGTTGAAATGGAGAATGGATCTATTCGATTTGAAAAATGATCGAAGGAGTGATGTAAAGATAAAAAAATTGATCACAAATACAGGAACATTGCTGTGTCTATCATGAATGCAACCAATGAGAGATATGGTTTATAAGACTCTACAAGTCATATGGACAACTTTTATTCACTTTACAGTCCTATTCCTCATTCACTTTCAAAATAAAATAAAAATAAATTTTCAAGTTTCATTTTACTAACTGGTGTCCTGTATATGTATATATTATATGGGTAATTCGGGGTAATTCAGTTCCCTTGGCAATGGTCATTACTTGTTAGGCTTCCCTAAATCTAGACACTTCTGGGCACTTTCACTTCACTTATTCAATGACAAGGAACATACCACACAATTTCTGAGGTTAACTTTGAGTCTGATTTAGGCCTTGTGGGCTAAGCAAAAGGACTTGTGTCACAAGATCAAAAATCATAAGTTACCAAGGTCTGTTTTTCATTTTGTTTAGAACTAGATTGATATCTGCCAACTTAATATGTTGTATTGTTTAGGAGAATTAAATGCTGAAGAAATTCAGTGATGTAATGTAGATTGATTCACAACAAGCACAACCAAACATTTCTTACAAGGTGCAAAACCAACATAAACGTGAATCCTTTTCATTTCTGGTCATGATTTAGCACTCATTTACCACTTTCACCATGATCTCTCGTGACATGAAAAACTGTACAGCAGCCTCAGCACAGTGGGGGGAATATCCTTGGTATAAGTGAACTGTAAAGGGAAGCATTTTCTAAATGAATAATTAGGAAAACTCCATACTAAGATGAGCAAGCCTCTTCTAAACAGTCGATCCTTTTTAACACGCAAAATGGAAACCGACAACTTAGGAAGTAAAAACTGACATACTGTTCTTTGTTAAGTTTATCTATGATGCTGACAGGCTTTGTTTTCTCCAGTTTCCTTGGGTATTGGGACTGTTTGACTAGTTTTTAAAGAAAATAAACCTGTTGCCCATTTTGCATAACAGTGCCTTTAAATGTGGATGACTCTGGATTAGGCCAATGTTGAGGCCCTGGTTGATTTGCTGCTCTGTCACATGACCGTCCATGTGTTATTTAGATTCAATAAAGAAATAAACTGCAGGATATACCCATCTGGGTATCATTATGCGGCAAAGATATCATTTCAAACATTGAGGAAGTGGGGCACAATGAACCTGATTATTGGCTGACAAGCGCATATATTATGCTTTTCCCAAAATTGGTGGGATCTATCTATCTGATTGGATGACTACAGCTGCATGTTTTTTGAGCTTTTTGAGAGCAGACATCTCTTTAGAAATGTCAGGGTTCTGTCACTTCTGTCTGGTGTCATTCATGGTTTTGTGACGGAGCCCTGACGCTCACGTCATGTCATTGTTTTGGTGTGAGTGCGCGGCTTCGAGACTGCTCGAGCCGTGTGCTCTCGTCTGCGTGTCTTGTTTCATGTTGGAGCGTGGTGTTCGGATCCCGGCACTCATGTCTTGCTGAGTTTCGGTTTCGTGTCGGGGACCGGACACTCGCGTTCCATGTTCTGTCTTGTTGTGGGAGCGTGCGGGCACCAGTGTTTTGTATTGTTGCACGCAGCTTGGTTTCACTGGCTGCGTGTTGCCTAGGTGAACACGCGGCTGATGAGTTTGCTCATTAGCTGCGTGTTTGTGGTCTAGTTCAAGCACATGGCTTGTGATTGGTTTGTTGGCCATGTGCTTGTTTCTTTTGTTTTAGGTAAGCACATGGTTTCTTGTCTTGGTTTCTATGGGGCCAATGGGTCCTGGGCCAATTGTCTCTCTTGTCCCCACCCATCTTGTTAACCTGATTATTGAGGTGTATTTTCCCCACATGTGTCCCACCCCTCGCTACACCAACCCCTCCTTAGTAGCTCCCTATTTATAAGTTCTTCTTTGTGTTTTGCAGTCTGCTTGTTAGCTCGCCGCCAACATTTGTCTGTGTTTCTCATGCCTTGCCTTGCCAGTCTAGTTTTGTCTGTTTCCCCTACGGGGTAGTTTTTGTTTGTCTTATTTTTTATTATTAAAGAGCCCTTCTCTCTGCATCATTGAGTCCTTGCCTCATCCCTCTACCTGAACCCTGACAAGAAAAGCATGGATTTGATTATTAATATTAGGAGAATTTTCAGTCAGTTGTTCCTATGCACTTAAAACTGATAAAATAAGTAAATAAAAATGAATGAATGATCATAAAGTTCACACATATGTGTTTGTGATGTATGTCTTTACAGGTGAAGGATCGAGGAGTCCGAGGAGCCTTGTGGCGGTTCTTTGCTGGTTCTACTGGTGCATTAATCTAGGTGCGATCTTCTTCGCTGGGTGGAGTAGCTTATATTCAGCAGAGCGTTAAGCTTTTTGTAGGCTACATCATCCCTGCCGTCTGCCTCTTCGGGTGTCCCTCATCATCTTTGCCCCTGGGCAGAGCGGTGGCCTCTAACTGTAAACCTGCAGGCGGCAGTGCCTTTAAAGTGACATGTTCGGATCACAGCCCCGCCCCTCTGTGGGCCAGCGACCCAAAAGAACCAAGTCTGCTGAGGTGAGGGCTACATTTACTTTACTGAGTAAGAAAGTCCACATGAAATTGACCACGACCCTGTTTGAACTAAGATGGATTTTTCAGGTGTTGAATTATTCAGAATGTATAAAAAAATTAATCTTATGTCTTACATCTAAATGTGCCTATTAGTCTTTACACAGTCTCTACTGTGTAAAATGGTTTTAGTGTGTGAGATTGTAAATTTATGCAGTTCTTCCGTGGGAACCTCCACTCCAGATTCAGATGACTCTATTAGTCTGTAAAGTTATCTCTCTTTGATCCACCTCTCTAGTCTGTCTCAGATGTGGTGGTGCTGGTCTGACCGCGGTCTCTGTGGTATAAGTTACTGTCAAGTGTCGCACCTCTCTCTAAATCAAAGAACAGGGGCTCTAGCGAAAAATATGTGACGCCATTATTTTTTAAATTCGCCAAACCAGTTCTTTCTCTTTCTTTATCTTTTTTACTTTATTTCTCAAACACAGATGTGCTCAGATAATTCAGTGATGTTTTAATGAATGCTTGTTAAAAATCTTGTTTCCCCCATAAGGCCAAAGCCATCTCTACTGGATGGTGCTAAGGTGACATACGGTGGGCGATTTTCAGAGGAGAAGGTGGAGGAAGTGAAAGCGTTGGTTAAAATACTTCCTGTTTTCCTGTCCCTCATTCAGACTGGACTGTCTATTCAGGTAAGGTTTTGAGTGGGTGTCTCAAGAGCCACGCCTTTCAGATCTGTTGTGTCAGTTATGGTCCTTTAAAAAATAGGGAAATGTACAGGCAATGTATTTTTTAACCTTAATTTGCTGTAGTTGTGACAGAGGATGAATAGAAATTGCATAGGTATTTTTATTAGCTTGAAATCTCAAGGTGTCTCATACAGAAGGAGAGGCATGGTGCTGATGAATGTGTCAAAGTATATGTCAAATACAAGTGATGGATGTTTATAAGCAGAGATTTTTGTCTCTGACATATTAAGGGTTTGTGCCATTTGGAGCCTTTATTGGGATGGGGTTTAAAGCCTTTGAGCAGACAGGTGCATCCTGAAGAACTTTATATGTGCCTTGCTCAAGGTAATGAAAGGACAAGCAATAAAGACTGGGATATCTCTACTACTGAAGCTAGCTATTCCTTCCAACAGCCGGCGTGGGGGCCTGTAACAGCTGAATTTAATGGTCCCTTACACAACAGAAAAACAGAGTGTTATGCGTGTCGAAACCACTCATAAAGCCGCTTTGTCAGATCTTTAAATAACAGTTTGTCAACACTTTCCATGTTTAAATATTTATCAAGGTCTGCCTTCCTCTCATTTCTGCATTTTACAACTGGCTAGCTTTTGAACATGTTCCAGCCATTTTTTCTAACCTTTACTTCCCCCACAGAATGCATTTAGATTATCGGAAGATGCTTTGTCTGATCTAATGGGCATTAAAGCATTTAAATAAGTGTTTTAATTCATAACAGTTTATCAAGATAATAAAGAAACAGCTTTGTATGAAAGTGGATGTAATGGATCTAATGTTTGGGCACATAACAGGAATCAAACCTGACCTTCAACAAATGTATTGAAATGTAATGCCAAGAAAAGGTTAGCAGGAATCTCCCTGCTGATAAGTTTTAAAGTTGGCAGTGGAAATGGTTTGTCAGAAGTTGGGTACAGTAGGTTTGTTTTTATGAGCTGTTATTTTAAATTACTTGCTGAAAGCAAGTCATTTCCATGTTCCGCCATTTGCACAATTATACATATGCAAATGTTTTCAGTCTATTGCTGTATATTCTAAAGAGAAAATGACAGATGTTTTTTTTATGCTTACTGTTGTTTAATGGGTCAAGAATTCATCGCGCTGGTTCTCATTATAGAAAGAGCAAAAATCACAGTTTAATTAAAATGTTTATTTATAGCAATTAAAGTAGCTAAGATTGATTATCAGGGACAAATGTTGCAACTCATACTGTAACACGTGGGTTGCAGGACATTGCTCATAAAACACACTTTCCCATTTTTATCAGCATGTCTGTGACCCATTTTCGTTTTATCCAGCTGTGATTTTCCGAGTTTCTTTCTAAAAAAACTAAAACACTGGTAAATTCTCCCCTAAGGATGCATTGATAATTTCCCTGTGGTGAATGCAGCTTTTATAGTATAATGGGAAATTGCTGTGTGGGTCTGGTTGGGATAAGCATCATTGTGTCGTAGTCCATCGCACGTGAACAAAAAAAAAAGATCTCTTCACTCCACTTAAGGCAAAAAGGTCCAGTCTTTTTGACGTGCCTCTGTCATCCCATATGTTTTTGTCTGCTGAGATAACTTGCCAACTGTTAGAAAGGTTATCTGGCATGTTGTTATTTTATATTTCCTCGGGGACTTAAATTAAGGTTTGCGTTAAACGGACAAACGTCTCTAAACTTAAAAATTAAATGCCTTATGGCTTTCTGCATGGACATAGACATTGTAGAATGTTCCAAGAAGCACCGAACTGCTTTTACTGGCTGAAATATTGCCCACTTTGCTATTTTCTTCACCTCTCCTATTTCAAGTTTTATTCAATAGCAATATTCTTTAAGCAGTGTCTATACAAGTGGAAAAGGATCATAGTAGGCTGGTCAGTGACCGCTGAATGAGATTGTGAGTGCTGCCTCACTATGTTTATGTGTGGCTGTGTCGTCACTTGCAGATGCAGACCACATGATTATCTCCAGAAGTCTCCATCTGAAAATTCCTGGAGCCGTTCCCAAAATCCACAGAACTCCCAACTGGTAAGAGGACAATTATTTCAGAGCCATAATGTCAGATCACTTCCAGATTGGCCTGAAGAAACAATAGAATTGCTTTGTTAATGAAGAGTTCAATTATTAAAGCAGTTGGTACTCCGGTTTTTTGACGTGTGCTCTGGTCACTCTCCTCATCAGTTTTCCTCATAGTCCCATTCTGCCATGCTATTAGAAAGCAAGTTTCACAATGTCACAGATGTTTCCATTAATGATACATGTTCCTATAAATGAACATGTCTTTGTAAAATTGGAATTTTCATTAACTTTTTTTTTCTTAAACCATAAACAGTCCTGATTAAACTGTAAGGTTAACAAGAGACTTTAATTTGAATATTGTTTGTATCAAGAAACCTTCAGGAATATAAATATAAGCTGAACCCTAAAATGCAACAGTGTAAAAAACGATTTAAAATGACTTATATTCTCAGGTTTAATTTGAGAGCAAACAGGATGCCTGTGTGATGCCGAGGTGCGTTGTTGATGTTGTTTTCTGGCTGTAGAGTAGGGCTGTTTAGGTTACTGTCTCTGGAGACTCTGGCACGCATGAGCTAGAGAAATCCTTTGAAAACCCAGAGTATTAACAGTCAAAACCATGACCCTCACTAATCGCAGATTAGCACCTAACGCCTGCTTCTTCATCTGAACTGCTGTTTATTGTGTTTTGTGCAAGTGTGCATGTGTGTGTACATGTATACCGCTTTACTAGGTAAGTGTGTCCAGAACCTTCGCCTTGAATTAAACCCCCTCAAAAAACGGTTTCACAGTGACTAATCCAAAATCACGACTCCCGGGCTGTCTGATCAGCAATGACAATGCTGACATGTTGTTCTATGACCATGGAAATGCATAGACACTAATGTAACTGGACCCATGAGCAACTGTGCGTTTGTGTGTGTACATGCCATTTCATGGCTGTCTGAAAAAGAGTTTTTCAGAAGATTAGATTCAAAGTCCGGGTGGTAAGAACAGAGGAAGTGCGAAACGACAATGGGGAAGTGAAAAAAGACATTATTGGCTGTGTTAATAACCACATTGCTCCAGAGTGTGACTGCAGGGTCATATTGAAGAGACAGTTGTAAAGCTCACTCATGCTCTTTAAATATAAATTTTCCAGAGTACTTTCATAGTGGTTGTGCCATTTTCTGATAACATTTAACAGAGTGAATAAGCTTGTGACCGGTCAGATTTTCAGAATGTGTAGGCCATAACTTTTTCTGTGAAGGAAGAATAACAGTCCAGCATCTTCAAGCTTTTGTGCTTGCCACTAAATTATCAATCAAGGACAAGCATTCCTCTTTCATTCTGGTTTAGAAGGAAGAAAAGTGTGAGTGGATGAAGAAGAGAAGTAAAAGACGTCAGCTTGTGAGAAGGGTCTGGCTGCAGACTTGCACCTGCATTCTCCAGGACTTGCATCTCAGACTTGCACTCTCAGACACTTGTGCTTCCGCTAGCGAACGTCACTTGCAGTCTTTATTTTTTATTTATTTTAGTTCTATTTATTGATAACTTTTTGTTGAATCTCTCAACACCTTTACAACAGTAGCCAGGTGGTGAAGACAAGAAAATAATAAACGAAATTACAGTGTCACTTGCAATCGCTACTTGCACTCTCCGCTACCTGTGGACGTCACTTGCAATCAACACCACATCGTTGCATGTTGCCAATGGAGACAAGATGCTGTGGTGGTGATTAATGATTACAACTAAATAAGTACTATAACGTACAGGGTCCTGCAAGAAAAAGACAAGACGCGGTAAATCCGTGGGCACAGAACAGCAGAATATGAACGCAATGGAAAAAAGTCTTTCGTTAAAATTTATCATCAAGTATAAAAAAAAAAAAAATAATATGGCATAATGTATTAAGATAAATAAAGTACAACAAAAAAACCAAATTCCAAACATAACAAAAATCTAAAGCACAACAAGGCAAAAAAACAGCTATGAACACAATGCGCAAACTTTGTCCTCCAATACAGCAAAACGCTTAATGTGGCCTAATAACAGACTAAGATGATAAAGACCAATTCAGTAGGGCCTAGCTTATATGTCTTGTTGTTGACTCAACGTATATACAGACCAGCAAATATGAACGCGCATTATGAAATGCATTAAGCGATTTTAAAAGGATCAACTCCGTACAGGCAAGCAGACCAGTACAGAACGCAGTGCTGTTAAATTGTACATAAACCATTTTCCTCCTATAGAAAATCATTATAAATAAAACACATAATGTAGCTTAATGGACAAAGACAGTGATATAAACGAGTTGTAGACAGTTTTTTTCCATATGGAAAAATGCTTAACGCGAAACTGTGCGTGTTGCTGTATTCTGGGCTTTGCTTGCCTTTATTCATATTAGTCCATGCATTTTAATATGTAGACATTTTGCGGGTTTCTCGTGATCTAAAGTACTTTATGCACATTTTGCGGTATTTGGAGGATACTATGTACATATTGTCATTATATTAATGAAACTGTAGATTAATTTGATATTTTAATAGCATCTTAATACAGATTAAGCCTATGTTAAGTGTTTATGTTTTTCTACAGGAGGGAGAAAACACTTAACGAAAGAACTTTTGTGCATTGCGTTCATATTCTGACTGTTCTGTGCCCACGGTGATTGCCCGGTCTTGTCTTTTTCTCTGCAGGACCCTGTATGTTATAGTACTGAATTTAGTTTTAATCGTTTAATCACCACCCCACACAGCAGATCTTGTCTCCATTGGCAACGTGCACGATTTGGGTGTCGATTTGCAAGTGACGTCACAGGGTAACGGAGATGTGCAAGTAGCGATTGTAAGTGACTTTGTAATTTATTTTTTATTTTTCTTGTCTTCGCCACCTGGCTACTGTTATAAAATGTTGGGAGATTCAAACAAAAAGTTAAAAAAAATCACACAAAATAAAAAAATAAAGACTGCAATGTGATGTCACTAGCGGAAGCGCAAGTGTCTGAGAGTGCAAGTCTGAGAGTGCAAGTGCAAGTCTGCTCAGCCAGACCCTCTTGCAAACTTGTTGGACAAAGTTTTTCTGTAACTATACAACAACACTTGTTTTTGAAGAAAAGCCGATGAGTGCTGCTTGTCTGTGGTCAAAACCTTGCTCTCACACCACACACACAAATACACATACACATACACATACACATGACATCATACACATAATATTTATTTATTTGAAAGAATAGTTTTATGTTTTACCAAGGCTGCATTTATGTGATCAATAATGCCCACAAACAGAGTCATTATTGTGAAAAATTAATACAATTTGAAATAATTGTTTTATAATTCACTGTTTTGAAATCACTTTTTACATTTGTACTTTTTTTTGTCCCTGTGATGGCAAAGCTCAATTTACCTTTTTTTTTTACACCATTAATGCAGTGGAATTTTTTTCTGGTTTTCTGTGATGAATAGAAACAGCATTTATATAAATAGGAATCTTTTGTAACATATTTATTTCTTTACTGTCACTTTTGATCAATTTAATGCATCAATGCTGAGTAAAAGTATAAAAAAAAAAAACATGGTGACCCTAAACTTTAAAACCATAGTGTAAATACTGTATGTCATCGCTTTAGAATGGTTTTTAGTATGTGGGTTGATTGTTAAAAAAAAACGGTTAGTTCGTTCAAAAACAGTTGCATTCAATCCTTCGCTGGCTGTGCTGATTTAAATCTAACAGTTATTTTGTGTTGTGTCGCAAGTTCAGTGGCGCAGGTAGTGACAATTCTCTATGGCCAATCCGTGATCAGCAGAGCTTACACGTCACGTTGGTGGGTAATGGTACGGCCACTTGGAATCTCAACTGAGGTCATACTAAAAAAAGTACCAGGTACTGTACCCAGTGGAAAACCCCCAAAAGTAAACTGTACCAGCCCGTTACCGTGCCCTACCATGCAGTGTGAAAAAGTGACCAATTGTGTTCTGTGGTGGTTGCTAAGGTGTTGCTAGGTGATTGTTTTGCTGGGACGTGACCCTTAGTTCTGGTCCCGTCTTTGCTGTAATGCCTGTTTCACACACACTTCGTCTGCAGTGTGTATGCAGTCCGTGTGCGTTATGTATGCAGTGCAGAAGCAGCATGGAATCATTGTGCTTTCACACAGGACGCGTTTCCAGTCCATTACTGATCTGTGGCTGTTTAGGCCACAAACACAACATTTATCCATTATTTTGATTTCAAATCATGTAAAAAAAAAAAAAAAAAACTTTTTTTCAACATTGTGTGATCCTCTTTTATCACAGTACAGTTACAATCTTTCATAGACATTAGTTTAAACTCCATAAATATAAACAACATATTATTCATGCATTTGACTTCTTGGTTTGTATAAGTTGTTCAAGCAAGTGGCAACCACATTAAACACAGCATACAGCCTACTTTTATTAGTCTATGTTAAAGCTATAACAAATATTTTAAATTAAAACTCACCACTGATAGAGACAGTCAACTCTCGTGCCTTTTCTTTTGCATTTAAATCTTTATTACAAGCAACCCCACGGGTCTTAAAGAACTTTTGTTTTTCTACCACCACAAGTGCATCTATTATGTTGTCTTATTTATGTAAAAGTGCACTTTTCCTTGTTTTAAATCTAGCCAAAAAGCCACGTTTAATGTGAAACACAGTAGACTTTAATTATATCAATTTATTGTGACATTACTACATTTCGGTGTCAATCCATGTTCATTTTTACAGCGAACAATGCACTGTCACTTTAATTCAGCGTGTGCAGTACAGCAAAAATAGACTTGATGCATAAACGATCGCTGCACTGCTGCAGACGCACCCTGACGGACCACAACTGCATGCAGTGTGAACGCTCTAATCCGTTAAAATGGGTGCGTAAAAAAAATGCAACGCAAACCACTGCAGACGGAGTACGTGTGAAACAGACGTTAGTCTTATAGTGTTTTTCCCTTGCTATTTTAATCATCCACTAGGTGAAATGGAAAACTACATTTTGCTTAGAAACATACTGAGCCCTGAACATGACATGCGGAAAAAAATAGATATTGTGGCCTCTAATTTGTTAAGAATAAGAATTTGTTCCCACAATATTTTATTTAAATCAAGGCCAGGTTTAACTTAAAAGAGGGAACAAATTAATAACTTGTGCAAACAAATTCTTAATTTGTGGCAAACGCAATTACAATTATAAACGCAATTACGCATCTTTTTTCAGCATATGCGTGTACGTGTATTTTCATGCACTCAATTTTACAATGATTATGCTTTATAATATGACACCAGGTAATGAACATGATTTAAACTGTTTCTTCCTGTCAGTTAAAGGTTACAAACGGTTTAAGAGAGAGAGAGAGAGAGAAAAAAAAAAACACACATATAGGTGCAATAGATTTTTGTTCTGAAATATTCTGGGAAAATGGACCAAAAATATTGATGACCATATGAATATATATATTCTCAAATGAAAATAGCAACATTGTTTTATGAAGTATGCGTTCATATGTGCTTCATTTTCGCTGGAGGATGAGGGGTGAACGCAGTGGAATAGATGTGGAACCGATTGCTCCCCCTATGATATTTTTTAAACTGTATTTATCACAAAGAACTACACATATGATATTATAACAGTCTATCGATAAACACACACCTTGCCCTCTGTTTCTCGCTCTGCGCTGCTGCGGTCTGGATTGAAGAACGTGCTGAAAGACAGGGAGGTGCCGATCGAAGTCTGCCGCCGTTTTTTATATGAAATTTAAAGGGGACTGAGGTGATCACGAATTTGTGTACAGTTTGTTATCACAAATTTTAAGGGGGTGGGGGCTGAGTGGTCATTCTAAAATTGGCCTAGCGACGCCCATGTTGATGACTCAAAAAGGTCCTTCCCCAGCTTCCTGATTCAATAGAAATCAAGTCATTTGACATTCTGGGTATAATGGTGTTTCTCTGGAGTGCATGCTCAAGTGTGCAAATCCCCATCTGTCACTTGTTCTCACACTCACAAGGGGTTTCCCCTTCTAAATGAACATGTGCTGCTGTAGATTTGTCTTGGTGGACCGCACAGCCTAAAGGGAATCCAGTGCGAAGTCTTAACACGACCAAACTGTGAGCTCTTAATTAGGAGATATCCATAGAGAAACAGACACTAGAGGTAATGTGGGTGAAAATGACATGATGATAGAATGATGCAAACTGGCAATTTCAAATGGAAAAAAAGTATTTAAAAGTGCACGATGATGAAGGGGAGACAGAGCTCTCTGAGGGGCATGTATAAATTACCAGTGCTTAGCCAAAGAAATGTAAATGTAATGAGGGAGTAAGCTGGAGAATTAAAAGTGTTAAAAGCACCAGTAGATTTGGGACTAACTAAAGCTGTAAAATTAAATTCAAACATGCTGACTGAGACACGCTCTCCACTTAACCGACTAATACTCTGCTGGAGGTGTAAATATGTGTGTGATGCGCCCATGCACACCTGCAGGCATGGATGCATAATAAACCTCTCTTTGAGCTCCGGGCGTCTAGTCCTCTGGTGTTGCATTTTACAGGCGTTATTTGATTAACATCAATTAAAACGTAAAGATTGTGAAATATTGTACAGGGTGCTTGAATTAATTACAACCAATCAGATCAAGACAAGAATGGATTGGGCTGTTTTTTAAACTTTTGCTACATGCATACAGCTGCATCTACCCAAATCTTCTCATTCACATCATCAAACCCTTTCTGTGCAGGAAATGGTGACAGATGGTTTCCTGTAGCAGCCAAAGTGAACTACTGATAATCAGAGTTAAAATTGGTCATTCTTCACTGGTGGATTTGACCACACATATGTGTTGCATCTGCTACGTGCTGTATATACGTACAGCTTTGTAAGTGATCAGACCTAATGTACAAGAAAGAAAAATACCTTTTTTAAGAGTAACTCATTTCTAAAGACCAGAATATCATAGAAACTTGGGTGTGGGCTTTTTTTGACTTGGGCCAGTGAGCAAGAACACTCAGAAATTTTAACAACTTCATAGCAACCCCCTGGCATCACCCAGAACACCACAGCAACAGTGTAAGCTTAAGCTACGTTCCGATCGATAGGGTCCATACACAGTGTTCACTGCTCTATACACCCCTGGGATATCTGTTGAAGTTCACTTAATTTGACAAAATGTTTCATTTGGAACACCCTACAATGTCATCAAACATAGATGACACTTAAGTTGTGTAGATTAGAGGAGTTTGAGCTATGATGGCATAATATACTTCTGTAAATAATGTAAATATGTTCATTTAATATGCATGTGTACAATGCATATAGGTGCATTTAAATGAATATGAATGATTTATATTAATTTAATTATATAAATGTCTTATTTTAAAGCTAAACTTAGTGATAAATCGTCTGATGTTTAATATGGAAATAAACATAATCTAGTTATGTTAGATGTGTAATTTATCTTGTTTGACCATAATCATGATGCATGTTGCATTGTAACTGTTCCGCCTCACACACTTTATACCCACAAATAACCACATACATCTGGGACTAATTCATCTCTGTTTCACTGCCTTTATTTTAATCAAACTTCTTTAAATACTCGGTTGATGTGTAATGACTGCTGGGTAGTTTCCCTCTCCACTTCCTGTGAAGTTATGTATTGATGTTCCCTTATTCCCTGCACTGTTCACAGTGCCCTTCAAACTGAACATGTTCACTCCCTTTGAATTAAAATTTCACATACAATGGCACAATACCCTTTGACACCTTTAGCAACCACATAGCAATGTGCCTAAAACGATTCTGAACACCACTCAGCAACCTCTTGGCAACCACATGAATGACAGCAAGTTTTGCATAGGCAAACCCTACTCATTTTCTTTTTCTTCAGAAAAAAAAAAGAGTGCCTCATTAATGCAAATGCTTTTTTCTTTGTCAAAACAATCCCAGATTCCCAAATCAACAATTATTTCCAAATAGTCCTTTTAGGTTGTGTACTTTTTTTCCATCACACATCAGCAGCGTCTGAGTGGAACAATCTGCCATTGATTATGAATGAACGCCAGGTGTTCTGACTCATGATATTCAATCCCCATGTGATATTAAAGTACTTAACAAGTGATTTAATGATTTTATGGGCTATTCAGAGACCTGTCCCTCTCTCTTACTGGATGAGTTTTTCCAGCCATTGACCAGCACTGGCCACATGAGGGCGCTAAGGTTGCTGGAATGATTCTGTTTCCTGCTATCTCTCTTTCTCAAATGCTCTCCCAGATTTTACATTTAGACTTGTACTTACTTTCTCAACGGAGGATAAATGGAGAAGAATGAAGCACCTGAGTGTTATGAGTGACCTGCACATACCCTTCTTCCTGTTTGTTCATCCTTTAGTGTTTTGTAAACATGAATCATTATGTTCCTCTGTTGTTCCCAGAATACCTTCCGCTTCCCGGCAGCTTGGCTGACCATGTTTGATGCTGTGCTGATCCTCATGTTGATCCCCCTCAAGGATAAAGTGGTGGACCCCATCCTCAAACGCAAAGGCCTGCTGCCCTCCCCTCTGAAGAGAACGCTGTGGGCATGTTCT
The DNA here is from genome assembly GCF_018340385.1 of Cyprinus carpio. Classification (NCBI taxonomy): domain Eukaryota; kingdom Metazoa; phylum Chordata; class Actinopteri; order Cypriniformes; family Cyprinidae; genus Cyprinus; species Cyprinus carpio. The sequence continues at coordinate 158,053 of NW_024879266.1, forward strand.
TTGTCATGTGCTCGGCGTGGCAGCTGGTGAGTCAACAAAGCATACACTAAATGACACATTTTTAGTGTATTATCATATACACACACCAACAAAGATTTCTGTGAACCTATGCTTTTTGTTCTTCAGCTTGAACTCTTGCCATACAAACTGTGTGTGTGTGCGCTGGTTTGTGAGGTGGATGTATCAAGCTTCTTTATACATATTCACAAACTTAGACTCATGTAAGAAAATGTGGGAGTGTTTTTGAGTGTGATAGCAGACATTTGCATACTCATTTTAAATATATGTGTTCATTTTTGTGTCAGAAGGCCCGTCACGGTAGTGAACTTTCATTTCAGATTTCATAAGGTTCTGTTATATGTGACATCCTGTAACACACACATGATACAAAACACTGAGACCTAAATTACACATCATATATATTTTTAACTCTAGGGCTGGGTATAGCCAACCACTTCATGATATGATACACTTCACGATTCAGTACATCGCAGCATCATAAATATGATAATCATGAATGAAACAGACACAAACGTGTAAGGGAGACTCACTTTTCTGAATAAAAGTATTAAAAACAGAAAGAAAAAGGAAACCTTAGTGACTCTAAGGTGAAATTGAAATGGTAGTGTTGGCCGCACAGACAATAAACAGTCCTGCAAAAACATCTGCTTGATTTTGAGTCTGAGCACATTTGTAATATTTCACGGGATCAGATTTTGTTGTGGTTTGTGGTAGTATTTAGGTGGTCTGGTTGGTGCATCTTTTTTTAGTGTTCAATTTCAGTGGTGTGGGAAAAAGTAATTGTCCTTAAGAAGCACCTGGATGATCCTCCAGGACATTTTATGGACAGACAAATCAAAAGTGGAACTTTTTGCTAGACATGTGGCCAGTTACAGTTTATTTGATGTGAACCAAACACTGCATTTTTGATCACAGCATTGTACATGCTCTGGCAAAACATGACAGTAAGGCATCAGTCAGCATAGTCCAGATTGGTGTATGGATCCATTATCATGTGTCAAATCCAAACAGAATCAATGTGGGAAATAAGTTGTCCAAACAAGTAGTCCCTGGTGTAACACATCAAGACTACTCAAGTCACAGATCGAGCTGATAAACACCGTGACATCAAAATGCTGAGCCAATTTTATGAGTTTTGTGAGATATCAATATATACATCCACACACAATTGTGTCAGATTGTGTTTTCTTAGTACTGTTCACCTTATTCTGAGAAATGAGTTCATCTCAGAGAGGTTACGACTTTTCCATTCGTCAGATAAGGTACAGTGACTCCAATATGGCAGAGATTCGATGTAGAATGACTCACCGACACAAACACACACACGCTCATGACACATTCACACAGACCAATGATCTCTCCTCTGAATTCTGTCACTCCTGTCCAACCTTGAGCCGGCTCTATTGAACCCCTGCAGAAGGTGGATCGATATTCCTGCTTGTTCTGACAGTTAATATTCATACAGCCCACTGTCCTGGAAAATACTAACCTGAATCACGCGCTTTTGTAATTTTCATTATTCTCACCCTCCCTTTTAACGCAGAGGATAGAGGAACTTTGACTGTCTTCTCACTTGTTGTTTCTTCGAAGTCCCCCCAAAATTAAAAAACCTAGTGATCTATTGATAGCATTTTTTGGCCATTTACGATAGATATGCTTAGGATTTTGGCCAAAATTAGGCATCTTCATTGCTCAACAATAAGTTTGGCTCAGAGCAAATGTGAAAATGTCAGGCCTGTTGAAATAATTGTCTTTTTTTTCTTGACCATTTTCATGTGTTTTTATGCCTTAGGAACTTATGCACAAGTTGTTTCTCTGATGGATTGTTGTTGCAACTTTATCTGGTTTAAATGGATTAAGAATTTGAATTTTAAGAATGATTTGTTATAATAAGTTAAAGTGTGATAAGTTAACAAAAAATCACGCTACAGCATTGTTTTTTCAGTGTATGATTTTTGTAGAATGGAAAAAAGAAAAAAAGGTTTATGAAAAAAGTGAAATTAAGTGTTTCAAAGGTCATGGGAATGCCATAGAAAATTCTCCATTTAGTATATTTTTCCCCCTATTTATTCTCAGTTCTGAAGTTTTTCTTTGACTAAAAACTATTCTTTAAATAATTTAAAAAAATATATTTTTATAAAATAATGGAAATGTATTAGTCAGATAGTGCAGGGTCTCTTAATTTGCTTGTTTTTTTCCTTTTCTTAAAAAAATAATCTAATGTTTAATAGAAAGTATTTCATTCTGCTACACACCAAATAACATTTTGTTTTTGTAGTGCCTTGAAAATATTGGCTGCACAAAGCTGCATTATCGTCCCGACTGAGCCAACAGAAAAAAAGAAAAAAAAAAATCCTTAAGGATGAGCCCTGATTTAAGATGGTAGCATAATCTTGCTAACTACAATTTTGAGATGGCCTTCACATCAGAAGTGCAAATAAAGCTCTTTGAGTGGGTGGCTCACTATATTTTTAGGCACAGCAATCTCTCCAAAACTTCAGCACTTTCCTTCCAAGTGTTTTTGGCTCACTTGTATATCTGTCTGAAGTTCTGTACACAGTTTATGCCTCTCTACTAAGACAACACTTTAAGATTGTGTCCACACATACACGAAAGTTCGAGTCACACATTGAGAGAGTCGTGGAGTGCCTGTTCAGAGGTTGTAGAAGAAGACACCGTTGACAGGTCGGCAGTAACTCATTGTTCAGTTTGACTGTGCCCAGCACTCCAGTCAGTCCCCAGTCCAATTCCAGCTCTGCCCCAGTGGATTTAAACCGAGCTTAGTCAGCCTGACAGTGTGCGCTGCGTCCAGACGTTGACATATTTCAGACTAAATCGCTTTTTGAGTGAGATGAGTTTTGGGAGATGCGCTCTGGAGTGTGGGGAAAGTATGAATATTTTTCTCTCCCACCCTCTGCTGTCTTTGACTCTCTCTGACTCTTTTAAACCGCTGTCAAACTCTGCACGGTGAGGGAGAGAGCAGTTTAGACATTTTTAAATTCCTCATCTGTCTCAGCTGCCATCAAACTGAATAAATGTGGGTTCGTAGTCATCATGAGGGATTCTTTAAACTGTAAACACAAAGTTCAGAAAAACTCAAAACAGTCAAAATAATGAGAGATTGACGTCAAGTGCTTTGCTGCATGATTGCAGTTTTCAGGTGTTTACTTCACTTGATTTGCTCCCACTTTAATATACTGGTACCTGTTAACCAAAATGACTGATGTCTGATATGTTCTAGTTTTGTGTAGCCACTCTTTTGAGTGGTGTAGTGCACATTGTAGATATAAATAAAGAGACTACGTGATCTGTAAAACTATTTTTTTTTTTCATTTTATTAAACTTACACAGTCAGTTGTGTACAACATGATCAGTGTGAGGTTGTGCATGTAAACGTGTTCAAAATTTCAATGTGACAAACTTTCCCCAAATCTACCTTCTAGGACTTTCTCAGAAGCACTCATTCTAACGGCCTGAGATCTTGTAAACACAACATTTCCTGTTTTACTGATAAAAACCTGTGCAGCCTGAAGCACTTCTGGAAATGAGTAAAGCCAATCAATCAGATTGTAGGCTGCAGTTTTGAGAAAAGCTCTTGCCGATTTTGTGTGCACTAGACAGCATACCAACATACGGTTCAAGGACTGTCTGGTTCAAACTAATAGCAACCAAACAACTGTACCGATACCTGAAGAGGTGGTCTCTGTCCACTTCCAAATGAACTCTGGTATGGCTGAATGGATAAACCAATGAATGGTTGACCTTAAGTACACATGTGGTTTGTTTACAGTTTCTGGTTCACTTACAAAAAGGGCAGTGTGAAAGCGAACCACACACACACACAAAAAAAAAAAATCCTTTGTATTTAATCCAGACCAAAGCAAGTGAACTAGCATCAGGCTTCATTAAAAATCTTCATTTGTGTTTTGAAGATGAACGAAAAGAATTTTCATTTTTGAGTGAACTAACCACTTAAGTTAATATAAAATGTCAATGAGAGCATAAAACCATTGACATTCAAGCAGAATGTAATAATAAGCTAATTTCAGAATGTGATTTTAAGGACAATTTTGGGTCACCACTCCATGTCCAATTTCAAAACTGGGTCCCGATGCAAAAACAGCTGAGAACCACTGTTTTAAAAATGACTGAACATGCAGGAAGTCTAGTATTCAGTGCACAATACAGATGTTATCTAATAATAACCGTTGCTTTGATGTAGCCAAGAGCGAGGGGAAACTTGTTGGCACACTCTTGCGGAATCAGTATGTGCAAACCACGTTCATATCACACTCTTTGTGTGCATTGTGTGTGTGTATGTGTATTGTAGAGATCAAACTAATGAGAACCTTTGGGACTCATGCTCTCCTTCTTGAGAGAGAAAGTGCATCTCATCCTTTGTACTCCCACTCAATGACACAGACTGACTCATTAATAAACTGCTACATGAAATAAGCACGGTTTAAGGATGCTTGCTATGTGTGAATGGATTCTGCAAAAGTGTGTATGTGTGTTAGGGAGAACTATTAGACATGGTGTGTGTATATTCAGATGCATGTAGGGGTGATTGTGCGTGTGTGTGACATAATGGGTCCCACTAATGGGACTTATTATATAGATGAGAAATCTTGGGAAATAAGTCTTTTAGTGCCCCTCATTAATACCCAACATATAGTGATCACACAGTTCTTTCTTTTCTGTGCCCCTTCGCTCTTTCTTTCTTTTTCTTTCTTTCTAAGCCTTGCTCGGTTTCACTTTTCAGAGTACATCAAGATACTCACACACACAAATGTCACCTGCGGGCACACACAACATAAAGGTAAATTGCAGGCATTTATGCAAAGAGTCAAGGATGTGTATGAAATGAATTATCAACAAATAATGATAAATAATTGCATATTTTCTTGAATCTCTTGAAGACTTTGTGACTCATCGCTCTGAATGAAACCTCAGGAGCAGGAATGACAAAGAGAAAGTATCTCTTCAAAGATATTTATTTTGTTTGTAATGTAACATACAATTATGCTCATAGATTGAGAGAGCATATATTTTTTTTGCAAAAAATAATTTGAAATGTGGACTCCAGCACACCTTTCACTTTTTAGCCTTTCCCTTTATTATTATTATTTTAATTATATATATTTTTTCTTATTCTCTGGATACTTTTCAATCTGGTGTGAATCTTTTTGTAATAATGTGGACTGTAGATGGTGAAATCTACACTCCATGACTTTGCAGAAAGATGTAATATTGTTTTAAATTATATGTTTTTGAGGAACTTTTTGCAGATTCGATCACCCATTTTCAAGTATATTGCACTACTATGTATAAATAGCATCTACAGTAACACTGTTTACACATAGTGCAAAGAAAATACTGCTCTTTCCACTTTCTCAGTGTAAATGGCATCTATCTATCCAATGCTATTGCACAGATTGTGCTTTATATTAGTGTTGTCAAAGTACTGGTATTGATACCAAGTCAATACTTATTTAAAGGAATAGTTCACCCAAAAATTAAAATTCAATCATTATTTACTCACACTTGTGAGTTCACAAGACTCTATTAGCGCTGCAGTTCCGACAGGAAAAGCACATTTTATGATACCACTTATTGTGTGTGTGTTTTGTATTTTTATTAATATTATAAAAGTGCTGCAAGGGGCATGTAAAGTTATGAGCAGATATGTATGTTCAATTCAATTCAATTATGTATGTAATAGGATATTCGGGTGTAATCTAATAGGATATTCAATAAGATAAAATAAAATAGGGTTTTTTAATTTTTTAGGAATAGATTGGATTGTCAAAATTGATTATTATTGTCTTTTCTGTTATTTTCTTTTAATGGTTTTGCACAGATGTGTGTGTGTATGTTGTGTATGTGCTTACACACAAGGCTTCTGCCTTTTAACTCGAGTGTATTGAATCACTTTAAATCCGAGTCTACCCAGTAGCTGAACCCAGCAGGGCTTAGGTAGGTTTTAAAATACCACTGCCAGAACCTCCTCACAACATTACACAACATTTTCCAAACAGATGGGTGCTTGGCAGTGGCATAGCTCTGAAGCCAACCCTACCCGCAGGCACAGATGATGCCCACACACCTGGACACACTTGTTGTCCTGCACTCAGGAAGCAGCCATTTCCACGGCAAGCTGCTCCGACACCAAAGCTGCAAACACACACACCAGCCACACACCAGACGATGGCTTGGGGCAGTTCCACTTCTGTTCAATTTTCCCCAGATATAAAGTCAAGTTTTTTTTGTTTTTTTTTTATTCTGGGCTTGGAAGTGCAGAAGTGAGGTCTGTAATCTGCAGCGGGTCACACTTTTAGCCAAAGAGTGTTTTATTTCAGGCTTCATTTGTATTCCAATCTAAATCTGACACACCACAGCCACAGACCAGAGCAGATCGCTTCTGGTGTTTGGGCGAGTGGTGGTGGGGGGGGGAATGAAAGATGAGGGGAAAAAAAAAAGTTACCGTTTTGTTAACTGAAGCACTTCTGTAGATGCTCTGCATCACACACTGCTGTTTTAAGCATATAAAATACAAGGTCATACCCCTTCAAAATGAGAATATGTGCATGTCAGTGTGATGGAGGGATCCCACGAGGAGTTATCTGAATGGCACCTGCAACATGGTTATTATTGGATCAAGCTTTTAGATAGCCTAGGCTGACAATCTCTGCTCCACTCTGATTACCTGCTAAACCCAGCCTGGTATAATTTTGTGTGTGTGAGCATGTTTTATGTGTGGGGCATAAGCTGTTTGACCTCACACTTAATCCATTAATGGACTCTTCATACTTTTTTCATTCACTGTTACATGCACTTTCTCTCCAAACATCCACACATGTATTTGATATCTAACACTCTGACACACTGGGCCAGAAACACACACACACACACACACACACACACACACACATGCTCAAAACCTTGTTTTTCACTGCCCGCTGCCAATATTTAGAAAGCACATGCTCATAAGTTGATTTTTTAAAATTTTTTTATGTATTTATTTATTTTATATACTGTATTTAACATTACTGTTCAATAGTTTAGGGTTGGGAAGTTTTTACACTCACCAACGCTGTATTTATTTTATCAGAAATACAGTAAAAATTGTGAAATATTATTACTTGTTGTGTTATAAAATATTATTTATTCCTGTGATTGCAAAGCTAAATTTTCAGCAGCCTTTACTCCAGTCAATGTTGTGCTTCTTTATATTTTTGTGGAAATCGTGATAATTTGTGATAAGAATAGAATAAGATGAATAGAAAGTTCAGAAGAACAGCATTTATTTGTGATAGAAATCTTCATTAGTTTGTAACATTATAAATGTCTTTAATGTTACTTCTGATCAGTTTTAATGCATCATTTCTGAATATAAATAAATAAATAAATTCTTAGTGACCACAAATTTAGTAGTAGTCGCTTGTATGTGTATATACTACCTATACATTATCCTGACCTGTTCTAGGTTACCTTTCTTTGTTCTTTAATGCACCATTAAATGTGCACCAGCTTACAAGTGATGTTACAATCTGTACATTTGTAAAGTGGAATTTTATTTTTAAAATGATCAATGTAATATAATACAATTTATTGATAGCACATGATGTGCACAAAATTGGTTTTTTTCAAAACTATTTGAAAATATGCATCATCCATTGATGTATCAGTAGATTTTAGAATAAAGCAAGGAAAAAAACTAACACTTCTGTTAATTTACCAAGAAGACAAAAATACTTAAATATGGAGCAATTAATCTCCCCGTAATCTTTTATATATGTAGGCTAAAATCCATTGAAAAAATAAAATACACAGAGGTCCTGAAATTCTTCACTGCTGTCTTTGAAGATGCCACAAAGTTCTTGTTACATTTCTCTTTTTCTAAAAAGTTATCAGTGCGATTATGAACAGTTATGATTGATGTATTTATTAATAATTTTATTCTGTTACTCTCTTTCTTGCGGCTCACAGGTATTTTGGAGACGAAGAGGCTGGACATTGTCCGCACACAAGGTCCCATCCCGCAGTCACTCAGTGGAGTTATATACTATGCAGCCGATCTACCTATATGGTGGCAAGTGCCTCAGTACGTCCTCATCGGTGTCAGCGAAATCTTTGCTAGTATTGCAGGTAGGTGGTGCTTTGCAAAACACTGCTGAACACACATGCAAAGCTCTCAACTTCACAAACAGAGCATATGAAGCGACTATGTTCTGAATTTTTGTAGCATTTTTTTGTAATTAATAGTTTTTTTTTTATAATAATAGTTTCTTGCACCAAAAGTATTGCACTGAATTTATTGAATAACATGTTTGCTTCTGTACCTTTAAGATGCTTTATGTAAATGACCATGTTATGACCAACCAACCTATTCACATTTGATCCAGAAATCTGAATATGATTAGTTGTTTATATGTACAATAGACATGGACCGTCAAACCCTTAATGTGTTCATGGTTGTGGTGTCAGTATGATTTCTGAATGCCTCATTTTTTGCAGCAACATGTCAGCATAATTCACTGGTGTATTAAAATCAAGTTTTTCTATGAAATGGCCTTTTAACATTTAGTAGTTCATGAGGTGATACTGAGCCTGGAAAGCCATATGAGAGGCAATGATCATGATGAGAAACACCTACAGCAATTTTGTGCTAATATTTTGATGGTAGAATTTAGCTTCTCATCAGCTAAGATCGATGTAATGTATAACTCATCTAGATGAGGAAACGTACAGCATTGTTTTAACATGAGTGTTTTTTGTGTCCTTCCAGCTCTCGGTCTCGTCTGTGTACTGTAGAGTTTTTTTTCCGTAGGATCATTCATCTGTTCTAATGACCATGCTAATCAATGCGTGTCCTTTTAAAAACTGCAGTAAACTCCTCTCTGCCTTGCCTTTGTGTAGTAGCTCTTGTCTGAGCCGTTGCTGAAATAGCTTGCTAAGGAATCCATGGCTGTATCAATCAGGACCGATCGATCTGGGCTTGGTGATACATTATTGCAGTTGCGCAGTTAAGACGACCAGGGAAAACATTTCGCTCCTGCTGGAATACACTAAGAAAATATCAAGAAAGTCTCAAGCAAGTGGGCATGAGATTAATGAGAAAATAGATGAAAGGAAACTAAATCCCTACCCTTACACAGCATTTGTAAGAAAAAACTGTGGTGGACCTCCTATTACCACCTACACTGCTGAGATCTACATTAATTACACCAATTTCTGGCATGATCTTAAATGAATCTGATTTCACTTAATAAATCTTGTTTCTTAATGATTCCATCAAGAATTAGGTTTTGTACTTTTGGGGAAGGACCACATAATTATATGAATTCTTATATGTAGTTCATTAGTCTTGTTCCAAAAACTCATGCCATTTGCAGTAGCATTTACACTGATTTTACACTGATCTCAAACCTTTGAAATGTAGTTATGCAAGGTTTTTTTTTTTTTTTTTTATTTAGTTAGTTGTTTATGACTTTGTGGTTCAGTGAGTGTGTCAGATGTTCATTCTGTAATATTCAGTGAGTGGCTGAGTGATCCATTTAAGGCTGATGAGTTTAAGATTCATTTGTGAGTCATTTTGAGTGATTTTGTTTCAAAAGAAAACAGTTCAGAAGAGTCATCAATTAGTGAATCAAGCTACACTGGCCGCACTGTATTTTGCTGTTGTTGTTAAAGTTATGGATAGAGGTTGTCGAATTCCAGCTCAGTTCCCTTATTCTGGTTGTTTTCTAGAGGTTTACAGGTTACAGTTATGGATGGCAGTTGTCTTTATTTGTGTTTTGCTGTATCAGTCAGGTTATGTGCACAACTGTCTGTCCTTCATACACATTTTCACACAGGTTAGCATGTTCGTTACTCCTCAAACACACAGCTCTGTTCATTTCGACCCTTCAGCTTCTCTTCCAAGGTCATGTTCAAATATGCTTGTTTTCCTCTTAGACGCACACCACACTGGTAATTTCACACCCGTTTCACGCACAGGAGTAAACTCAAAGGCCTGCACGTCCCCCCTTTTAGCCTTTATGAACCAACAAGACTAATAAGTAGCATTTGGCAAAGGCAGGGAAAAAAAACTCTCCCTTCTTGTTGAACTGTAGAGAGCACAGTACTGATTAGTGGATTTCTTCTCTACCCCCTTAGAAGAGGGGTTGTTCAAATCAGATCTTCGCCCATGGCTTATGCTCTTCAAATAACGGCATGTTTTAGTCAGGACAACCCTGCAAGTACTTTCAAGGTCTTTGATAGAAGACTATGAGAGAGGAGGTTGTCTGTATGGCTGCATTCACAGCGGTCTTTTTCAGTCCTGTTTTTTATGATCTATTAATTTGTTAATTAGTCTTTTAAAATATCAAAAAATAAATTAAAGGGGTCATGAACTGAGAAATGACATATAAAAGATCATTGTAAAAACAAAATACCTGATAACTACATGCTATGAAAAGTTCAACAAGTTAAAAGAGAAATTTGACAATTACAAAATAATCAAGTAAAAGCTACTCAAAAAATAAGCTTTTTAAAGATTAAAAAAACATTAAGGGATTCTGCTTTGGCCTAATCTCAGCACAAAAAAGAATTCCAAAGGTTGTGTGCAATTGAAGAAAACGCCCTATCACCCATTTTTAAACAAGCGGAACAATTAAAAGGCCAGCTTTTGAGAATCGGAGATCATACACTGGTGTGTAGAGAGCTAAAAGCTCAGAGAGATAATGGGGAGACAAACCATGCAAAGCCTTGTAAGTAAGCATGGGAATTTTAAAATCGACACGAAATCTGACAGGTAGCCAATGTATGGACTCCAAGACAGGAGTGATGTGATCCCTTGTCCTGTTTCCAGACAGGATTCGAGCGGCTGAATTTTTAACCACCTGTAATTTTTTTAGGGTAGCTTTTGAAACCCCGGCCACCAAAGCATTGCAATAATCAATGCAAGAAAATACAAAGATGTTGATTAACATTTCAGCCATGACAATGATGGCAAAGGACGCAATTTGGCAATATTTCTAAGATGAAAAATTATGTCTTGACAATGTTCTAAACATGGGGAACATTTTTTTTACATTTTGTTTTTGAAATTCCAGTTATAGAGCCATCTACACTTAAAGTAGCTAAAGTACCAGCCTTACAGTACGTAGCTGGTGGGGGTGAACCACTGAGCATTACCTCCATCTTATCACTGTTTATACACAGAAAATTTCTAGACATCCACTTTTTAATCTCAGAAAACACATTGAGAAAGAAAAGACACAGCCACATTAATATCAGGTTTTGAATGTATATAAACCTGAGTGTTATCTGTTGTGAAAGTGAAAGTTTAGACCAAGTGATCTTAAAAGTTGACCAAATGTATAAATTTATATGCTGAAAAGTAAAGGGCCCAAAATTGATCCTTGAGAAACACGAGATTGCACCACATCGATATCAGACCTGCAACCACCCATAGCAACAAACTGCTTTCGATCTGAAAGATAAGACACAAACCAGTTTAGTGCAGTCCCAGAAATATCAAAGACAAACTCTAAATGAGTAAGAAAGATTGAATGATCAACAGTGTCGAAAAGCGGCACTAAGATCAAGAAGAATCAAAATAAAATTAAAAAAACGCGCAGAATCAGTTAACAAATCATTAGTGACCTTAACTAATGTTGTTTCAGTACTGTGGAGTTTACGGAAACCCGATTTGAAGGGACTCAAAAAGATTGTTTGCGATAAGATTTGGAAGGCAATTGAGTAGCAACAATTCACTCTAAAATTTGACAAGAAAGGGGAGATTGGAAATGGGACAAATTATTAGGATTGTCAAAGTTCATTTATTTATTTATTTTTTTTATTAATTAATTAATTTATTTATTTTTGGTACAGAGGTCACAGCTGCAATTGTAAAATGCTGCTGGCACAGCACCAGTACACAGAGAATCATTTATGATTCAGGACATAAATTAGCAAAGCATGATTGAAAACAGCCCAGTTGGTACAGGATCAACTATGGAAGCTTTCATTTTTGAAACCTCATTGCAAAGAGGATGAAAATCCAGTGTGGAAAAGTTTGAGAGAGGAGTAACAGAAATTCAGAAATGGTTTTAAAGGAAAAAACAGAAGAAGGAAAAGTAGAGATACATTTACAGTACAAGTGTGATTAATCTTGGAACTGAAGAAATCAAGAAACTTATTACAGAGGCGAATTGAATCAAAAACATTTAATAAAACTATTACATTTGAGTAGTTTGCTGATAGAATGCAACAGTTGTCTAGGGTTATTCTGATTGTTGTCAATGGTTTGTGCAAAATAAGCAGCCCTAGCCAATACAATTTGAGTCTTATATTCAAGTAAGTGGTCTTTCCAGGCCTGGTGATGGACAGTCAAGCCAGATGTCCATCACCTACACTCCATTGTACAACACAATGCCTTCATTGCATGCAGATAATCATTATACCAGGGAGAAGAACGTCTGAAAGAAACAGATCATGATTTTAAAGGAGCAAATAAGGCCAGGCCAGATGAGAGAACAGAATTTAACATGAGATCTTTGTCCTCCAGTGCATCAAATGGAGAAAAAAACAACTTAAAGAAGACCAATAAATTCAGAGAAATCAGAGGGTTCGATCAATAGATCTCCATTTGTGATAGTTAATAATTCGAGAAGAAGTAGTTGTAACACAGTTCATATGTCAGGAAGAAGGAGGCGGGAACCGGCAAACGTTTAAACACAATTAAATAATAAAATAAACACACAAAACTGAAAATACAAACACAAACAGAACCACAACAAAATAAGGCCTGGTTCTCTCGCATCCAACACTGTTGTGACTCCTTTTTATCCTTCCGGAGCACTTCCGTGGGACTCAAGACTGGTGAGTGGCTCAGGTGTCGTGCATTAGCATTTACTCCACCAGCCTCGCTCCATTCCCACGACTCTCGGCCCCGCCCCTCTCGTCACAGAAGTGTTTATGTCAAACAGTTCCATATTAAAAAAGAAAGCCAGATGATCAGACAGCCCTAAGTCAGAGGTCGAAAACTAAGACACAAATGAGCCATTTAGGATCACTAAGTCAAGAGTGTGACCTTTATTATGTGTAGTACAGTCCCACAAGTTGGTTCAATTCAAAGCACTCAAATAAAGATAAAAATTTTAGAATTTTTTATGTCCATATGAATGTTAAAGTCCCCCAAAAAGTTATCTCAAATTTGAGGCACAACAAGTACAATATATCTGCAAATTAAGATAAAAAGTCTTAATTTATCTTAGGAGGCCTGTAGACTGTAGCTATGTCAGTGGAAAAGGAGGCAGACACAAATGTTTAGGTGGTCATCATACACCACAATAATACCCCACCTCTACCAGAGGATCGCGGGAGATCAAATAAACCACATACAGCAGGAGTAAGTTCATTAAAGAGTAGACCATCAGACTCTTTGTGCCAGGTTTCCGTTAAACACACAAGGTCCAATTTTCCTTCTATGATAATGTCAGATTATATCACAACCTTGTTGTTGACATTTCAGTAGATTTCAATAGACGAGAAGGAGCAGATGAAACAGAAGCAACCTCCTCATGCTCCTCATGTTACGTTTTTAAAATTAACCCTCATAGGCCTACACAGCAGCCCTCGAGATCTGCACAGAAATGTAGGATAAACAACAGTTTTAGATGACAAATACAAAAAAAACTGCGCCTTCATGAGCAATGTATATTAAAGCGCTTAGATCTCAATATTCCAACATGACTGCAGCGAGCATATGTGTCATTCGCCAGATGAAAGTTTCCCTTAAAGGGCAGGGTAGGTGATTTGGTTATGCTGGTTGAAAGTCTCTTCACATTCTGATAGCAATCACTAAGCTAAGTGGTCTAAATTTATTTATAATTATTTATATCATCTGTGGAAGGCATAGGACCATAAAATGTTTGTCCAACCAAAATGTTTGGTCCAAACATTACGATAGGCTGTCATGCCTGCCTGTCAAAATATGTATTTGCATACCTCTGTGCACCCTGTTCGCGCAGACAGGATACATCATCAATGCATTCCAGTGAGAATGAAAGGCGCTATTACTATAATATTATGTGCTTTGTACTGTGATGTTTTCTCACCGGTGAATGAGCCAATGAGGTAATCTGACTGCGTTGTATCAGTGCTCCACCAACGGCGTTTCTCATTGTGTTTTGCTGGTCTGCCTGAGCGCGTTCATGTGTTTTGGAGGAGGCGTGGCTTTGCATAGTGATTAGCGGGGTGGTGGTGGGGGGGGGTGGGGTATGGGTGATCTTGCTTTCAAAGCTAGCTTGCTATCACTAGCCTTTCCGAAATTGCACAACAGGTCCTTAGTGGATTTGCGAAATAAAAAACAGACAATACAATATGGTCTAAAATTTCACATAATATTAACTTCTTGTTTATTAAACTATTGTATAAAATCAATATCACATTTGAATTCGTGCAGATATATTATAAACAGCACTCTTACTCGTGTGATATGCTAAACTATATAATATATAGTTTGTCATATATAAACCCATACACATTATTTTCTTACAGATTAAAATGTTTATTTGAAGCGTCAGTTTTTGCAGTATGATTAGTCAAAATTACTTTTATTAGGTGTTGGATCTAAACAAACCTTAACACACAAACAAAATGTTTATTTGAAGCGTCAGATTTTGCATTATGATTAGTCAAACACAAACACACAAAAAAATCCAGTAAGAGTGAGAAAAGCCATAAATGCATGTGTTACCAAAAAATTTGATGAAAAGATTGATAAACGTTGTGCTAGGTTTAAGTCTAGATTTTTCATTTATGTTTTTAACAGGACACACCGCAGCAGAGTGAGTTAATGTTACTAACCTTTGTGGATGCGTTCTAAGACTTGACTGTCATTCTGGTCTGTAGACAGCAGTTTATGGTGTGTGGAGTATGTTCAACGAGAGTGATGAAAGGCTGTAAAGGACTGGTTGTGTGGAAAGCCCTTATATGGAGATGGTTTGGGAGTGTTTTTATGCAAATGACTAACTCACACGGCCACTCATTTCGAATACTCCCAAATTCATTAACGTTAGGACGAGATTAAGAACAAAGTCATGTGTGTGTTTGTGAATTAGACAGTAGGTTTTCTTGAGAAGTTCAAATGAGTGAATATATACAAATAATTAATGCAATTATAAGTGAATGCGATTCATTGTCTAATTAATGTTTTCAAAAATCCCTGAAAATGTCAATATATTTTTTCGATACTGCACACCCTTTGCTTATAGTTTTATTTTTTAGATTTTTTAATACATGCCTGTTTTGTACTTATACTCCCATAGGACACCTGTCCCTTTGAGACTCTTGTTCTTAGAAACATACATCTCATGTTCATGTATATGATTCTTAATCAAAAAACAATCCTGGCACACAAAGTTAAATGGCAGCATTCTACTGTCTTTTTTGTTAACACGACAGCCCCATTCCAGGAGAAAACAAGAAATACGAAACAACTTTTGTTTTCCCTTTCTCTTTCTTCTACTTTCTTATGGGGATAGTGACTGTCCCTAACAGTTAACATCTTCATTTTCATTTTTATCTGCGGACGCAGAAAAAATTGAAAGAAAAGAGGCACAGCGCTGGTGG
The DNA here is from genome assembly GCF_018340385.1 of Cyprinus carpio. Taxonomy (NCBI): domain Eukaryota; kingdom Metazoa; phylum Chordata; class Actinopteri; order Cypriniformes; family Cyprinidae; genus Cyprinus; species Cyprinus carpio. The sequence goes on from NW_024879266.1 coordinate 173,695, forward strand.
AATAATATGTGTCCACATTGGACGTACCAGCCTCTGATTGAATTTCTAGCAGAATGGGGAGATGGGGAAGGCTAAGTGTAATCTTCCGCTCCTCCATCACGTCTCCAGGGGTTCAAGTATTGTGGAAAGCTATAAGACGCTATCTGCACAGGCGCTTTTAAACCTGAAGAGAGCCATCAAGCTATGAGAATCAAATACGAGAGGCAGCACGGCACTTCCTGATCACAGACAGCTGTGAAAATGATAGAGAAATTGGGAGAGGTGCGAAGACTGCATCAAAAATATTAAGATTAAATCCGCTGAATAGCATGTCACTGCTGAAATGAAGATTAATTTTTGCCTTTCTCATTTTCTTGAATAATCCTTTTACATCTGAACATGATTGGGAAGATGGCCATGGCCAGATATTGTTTGACGCAGTGCAAATCATTCTACGAACATCCATCACGTAGTACAGTTTACTTGTGCATATGATTTTTCATGTCAATTTTGGGAATGTTTTCTTGAAAGAAAAATTTCATCTTCTCTGAGATGGACGCTAGCATGCTAATTCACATGTTTGTCCAGAAGATCAGCTGCAGGACATTTATTCGCCAGTTACAAAACAAAATATCTTGGCACTAGATTTTTTGGGGAGAAAAAACTCCTCAACTCCTTCTGGCAACCAGACTGAGATTCAATGTGACTGCAACAGCAGCTAAACACACAGGTTTGTCTCTGATAAACTTCATGTCTGTGCGGCGATGTGCTGACACACTTTCGTAGTCAGCTCTCTCCATCTCACCCCAGGTCTCCAGTGTCCCAGCCCTCCCATGAAATGCAAATGCCTCCTGATAGCACGGAGGACCCTTAAAATAAAGCCTCACCACTCCATCCCTACCCCTGGGGAACCTCCAGGAAATTGGATGACAAGAAATGTGACAAATGTCTCTGGAAAGTTCCCTCCTCTGGCCCTATTCTGTTTGAATAAATCCTTTTTAATGGACTCTGCTGCCAGCTCACTTTGTCGTGGGTTGTTGGATGACAGCGGAAGCGGAGTTGATTTTGAATTTTCACACTTTTGTAGACACACACTTGCACACACACGCTACCTGCGAGAGATGTGTGTGGAATCTAGCTGAGGGGACAGACCTAAAACCTGATTCTTTTTTTTTCTCCACTGGGAATTTTAATTATATATCGTTCTCTCAGAAACATGTTAAAGGCTAATGTTTTTTCAGAGAAAGAAAAATCGCCCACTGCCTGACTCTGCGAAGGGGAAAAATTAAAGTAGAACATTTAAAGGAATTTTTTTTTCTTTTTCTTTTTTTTTTTTTTTTTTATAATTAAGCTCTGAAGTTAGAAAAGGTCAAGTTTTATATTTTATTTTTCTTCATGCTTGATATAGTGGGAATGTTTGTGTCATTAGACTCTTGTTGTCATGCTCACGACATTGAGACACCTTTCCTTTTTTCCTCTCTTTAACCCTTATGTTGTCTCTACAAGCCAAGTCTTTTTGCATTAGGGTTCATTGACAGTTTGCTCCAGTGGTGTTTGTTACTAATAGAGGGTCAATGCATTAGTCATTAGAGTCATGTAAAAAGTACCTTTTAGATTCAGATTTCTATATTTATGTACAACATGTAACCAAATAATGTAAATCCAGTGGTTTTTAGAAAAAAGAGCTCATGACATTTTCTCAGTCTTCACTGATTTTGAACAGTTGCTGTTGTTTTAATAGTGTTTCTTGAGCCTAGGGCTTCTCAAGCATCTGATCGTTGTCGTCTAAGGATGCAGACACAGTCTCTATGACACAAACAGCACTTAGAAAAGGTCAGCCATGCCTGCAGACAGCTATAAACACTGTAATAGAGCAGTCGCTTTCCTTCAGCTCTCTATTTCACTGCTCTTTTTCTGTCCTCCCCTCCTGCCTCCACATCTCCTAATGTGCGTTTGTTTCAGAGGAGTGTGAGCGTGGGATTGTGGGACGGGATTAGATGATCTCTTTTACTCTGTTTGGTGGAGTCCCCTCCTCTTTCTTTTTAGCTGTTTACTCTTTCCACTGTGCTATCTCTCTCTCTCTCTCCTATCTCTCTCTCTCTATCCATCCATCTTATCAGAGAAAGATTCATGGCCTAACCAGGCTCAGTAAACGAATCTGACAGTTGTGCCCACAAGCCATAATTTTAAAAAATGACAAGTTTGAGGCGCCATGAAATTATCAGTGTCAGCCAGCAGGCAGCCACCACTCAGGGTTAAAAAGAGATTTGATCTTTTCTTTCTCTTCTTCTGCGTCCTTTCTACATCCACTATTTTTTTCTGAACTACTTTCAACTTTTCTTCCCTCCACTCAGCATCCTCCTTATAGTGCTTTTTATTCCTCTTTCTCTCTCCCTGTCTCTTTCAGTAAATATTTAGAGATGTGTGATGATTTTGGCAGATGAGTAGGTGTTTCTGAGTCACTCTGCTGCCAGACCTTTAGCGTACTACGGATGTATGGACACATACGCGCACATTCACCTCCAGACATGTTTATAGCAATTTAATTCCTGTTTTTGTCTAATGTCTTCTGAAGAGGTTTTCTTGTTTGCTTTATAGGGATGTTAACAATGTATGGAGAACTAGGAATGCCACTTAAAAATGATCATAGATCAGTTTATTCATTCAAATGTATGTAAATAAGTCACAAACTGACAAATACATATACATGTGAATTTAAATTTAATTTAAATTTTAATGTTAAATTAAAATTGTAATGTTAAATGTAGAAATATTTTAATGTTAAATGTAGAAATATAATACATTAACTCATTTTGAAAAATTAACCTTTTTATTTTTATTTTAAAAATGCTTTAAAAAAATAACCTTGTTTACAGATTACTTTTCTTTTTATGTTTAAATGTTGCATTTAAAGTGATTCATCAAGTTTCTTCATTTTAACTACATTTTTAAATAAATTCATTTATTTGTCAGTGTAGTTTTTTTTTTTTTAATTAGTGCATTTATAATTAATTTCTCATTTTTATTTTAAAGTGGTGATCCCGGTCCACCAAAACACAGGCTGAATTTGCTAAACATGCACATATGTTGCATATCAGGCTCTGTATGCTTACATTTATCGCTGCAACATGTTTATTTAAGTCATTGACTTTTTTTGCAAACACTTCTCCTTTCTATGCAAAAGAGGCTCATTATAGATCATGTTTTATTCATAAAAGTCAGAGCTTTTCCAATTCATTCGTAGTATCTCCCTGTGTCTTTGTCTGCGAGCACATGCTGTTACAAATAAAACTGCTCATGCATTTTTTTAACCATAATCTTTTCCACAAGACTGTATTTTTGTGTATGTGTAGCATAGAATCCCTTGGATGCTTTTGAGGTTCTGATCATGCATTCGATGCAAACTTCAGACTTTCATCACTGATTTCTGCATCATCTTGTGTTTGTAGGTCTGGAGTTTGCCTACTCCGCAGCTCCTCGCTCCATGCAGAGCGCTATAATGGGCCTGTTTTTCTTCTTCTCCGGCATCGGCTCCTTTGTGGGGATCGGGACTACTTGCTATCGTCCTCTCTCAAAAGCCATCGGGCTGGATGTCCTCACATAAAGACTTCGGTAAGACTTGTGTGTGAGAGAGGGGTTAGGAGGTAGAACAAGATACGTGAATAGCACTGCACAGCATGTCTGAGATGAAAACAGATGTAGCTCACCTTTTTTTAAGCAGTGTGTCTGTTTGAATGAGTGTGTGCATGAATATAAATGCAAGTGTGTGTGGGTCAGGATTTGACTGCATTTAGGGGGACCAAATGTCCCCATAATGAACGTAAAACCTAAAATTAAATGCACTGTGGGGACTTGTGAGAAAAAGGGCTTGATAAGCATACTTGATTATGACTTAATGAAAATGTAACGTGCAAAAAGGTTTGTGTAAGGGTCAGAAAGGATAAAAAAATATATATTTAGCTCAGTATAAACAATAAAAGTCATATTCGCCAACAGCTTTGGGTCTCTAAGATACACAACTTTGATTTCATCGTCATTTATAAAACCAATGGTGTTAAAAAATATCCTGAAAATCAATGAATTGTATGTCCCATCTTGATGAATGAAATCGATGATGAAAGATGGTCCCTGATCAGCATTCTGTTTAAATGTGATGTATTGTAATTATGCCAAAGGAGAGGTCGTACCTTTCCGTTTCTCTGGTCGTGTCAGAGATGAAGTGACGAGGTGAGCACATGTGCTTGATGGATGATGTGTTTTATGTGTGCGTGTGCACGTACGGCGGCTTTAGTGTATTCATCTCTAACTAAAACCCAGGGAGTAGATTGCCCATTCGGCCACTGTTTATGTCTGAGTGTGTATCCTGCCCAATAAACTGTCATATTTTGTTAGTCAAAAATGTTTTAAATGTCCCTAGTCTAACTGTTCATCAGTTGTCAATACATGCTGTTATTTTGTAGAAAAAAATATTTTCCCGTTTTTTCATCAAAGTGTAATAACTCTATAGTACCTCCGTAAAGGCAAAAAAAAAAGAAATATCAACCAATAATATCACCTTTGTAATATCACCACCATAATATCGCCTATATTTCACCCCCACCCACTTTTCAGGATCCAATCAAAATCCAGATGAAGTAAATCAAGTTCTGTCCTACATTTTCTGCTGAATAGTGTTTTGCTTATAAATGTGCCACATTCTGTTACACGTGTTGGCAGGTTCATGTTGTCTGGAGTAGAGTAAAAACTTTTGAAGTGTCAGGAGAAAGAAAGCGGGTATCTGAGTGCCAGGTCTCATATTATGAATGAACAAGCTAATTAATGGTCATGTCATGCTTGCACCAAAATCGGTGTGTAAATCTGTTGCATCGGGGATGATGAATAGCACAAAGGAGACAGTAGATGGATGTGATTGCCATTGCAATAACAGCTCAATGGTCCAGATGGACTCCCAACCATTCTGTGTATCTGAGGCAAATGAACAAGTTATGCACAAACTAATTCAGCACCCATTAATACAGCACACTAAGACAGGTGTGAGGCATTTCTGCTAATGGCAGCAGTGAGAGTACATGTACTTTAAATCTGTCCCTCTCTGCTTTGTTTGTTTGGCAAGCATCAAATATTAGAGTGGGTCTTAATATGAATTATATGACACATTGCTTTGACTCTGAAGGAACAGTCAGACTCAAACCTGCATATGAGCATCACATGCTTTAATATGAATTATGTAGCACATTGCAGTTCTTTTTTTTTTTCTTTTTCATTATGCCATTTTTAGTGATGAAGAGACTAGAGAGAGGACAGGAAATTATGATGACAAGTGGAAAGAACAGAATCGGAGATGTGATGCAGCCAGACTTAAACCTGCCAAGTCCATATGAGCACACACATGCTGTAATATGATTGTTTTTTTTTTTTGACAAATTGCTATTCTTTATTTTCCTTTTTGCCACTTTGAAGACCATGACACACCAAACCAGTGGTCGGCCAAATCGGTCCATCATTGATCATCTATCAGCTGAGTTTTTGCAGTGCGTTCCCACAGCGATGGTGGCTTTTTGGCTGATTGAGCATGTTGAATCAGCTTTGGGCAGTTGCTAAGAGAGATCACTCTGATTGGTGTTGTTCAGCTTGGAGAGCTCCGTTGTACAAAATAAAAAATAAAATGATGTTTTCTGAAGCAAGCAAAACCGATAAAGTCAAGAAGGCTCACACCAAATGCTCTATGAACTTTTATATCTTCATCTTATCTGCATATTGGAATGTTCAGGTATTTTCATAACAAAACTAGTGGTCGACTGATATGGATTTTTTAATATCTGCTGCTAATATCTTATAGAGCAGGGTGGCTGATGGATGATTTATAAAGCCAATATATATGATATGACAACATTTAATTTACATGTATTAAAGCAAACAGGCATGACTACTGATGGAAAACTAAATTAAAATTTTATTGTACATAATAATTACTAAATTATATAATTAAAAAAAAAGGATTGAAAAATATAACGCTAAATAATAATGCTACAAATAATATGATGTTCACGCATTAATAGAACACAGCATATAGACTAAAGATTTTGGTAATAAGAAGGTATAATTCGTATCGATTATAAAACAAGGATTGCTCTTGTATGTCCACACAGCTGACAGCATGGTACCTGGTGTGCTCGCAGTTTAAGTTTTTGTTCGAGAAGTACAGGAACGCTTGTCTTCTCGTGCAAGCTTACTTTGCACGTCCCGCTTTGTGATTTAATCTCATGCTGCACAAAACTGGAATGCACTGCTTATCGCAGGGCTGCATGCCTGCCCTTGTTGTTGCTTCTGGACACTGGTTGTCTGGCGCAGAGATGAGGACTGTTTGGAAGTCATGCTATCTGAGTACACTATGTTGAATTTCTTGGCGTAAAACAGAGAACTTTAGGAAAACTGTCATCAGTTCACAGTCTTTTCATAAATGTCGATTAATGTACTACCGTGGTAGGGAACGGGTGTACATTGTAGTTGCATTACCAACTAATATTTTGAAAATACAAATATTTTCATGAATTTGAAAGTTTATGTCAGAATGGCTTTACGAGCGATTTACACAAACATTTGTTCTGCTCGTGTTTCATGAATGAGGCCAAATTACATGCAAATTTTTAAATCATAACATGCAAATTTAAATAGTTCCCAGTGCTGATCTCAGGCAAAATATCTCTTGCTTACTAATCATTTTGGTTGCTAATCACGACTGTTTAGGTGCAGTCTAGGAGCCCTGGACTTGTAAACTTTACTGATTGTGTTCATGTAGACGCATTAAACTATGTGAAAGAATAACACTTCAGATAGATTTGTCTCAATTGTTCTTTGATATCAGTTTGGTGTTGTCCCGGTATTTAGTGATAGTAGAAAGAACAGAAGGAAATTATGAGGGAAGTGAAGAAACAGAATCGGAATATGGTACAGCTGGACTCACTGCCTGTGTTCACTTCAGGCCTGAAATTGGCCCCTGACATGCATAAACGGTACAGTCATGTCTAGATGATCCCACGCTACCCCTCCCCATTCTGGTAGCGAGGCAATGAACAGGTTGATCACAAACTATTTCCGCACTGCCATTAATACAGCACACGTAAGACAGTTGGTGAGGCAGTTCTCTAATTGCAGCAGTGAGAGTACATGTACTTAACTCTGTCCGCTCTCTGCTTTTGGTTTGTTTGGCAAGCATCAGATATTAGAGGTGGTGTCCTTAATTATGAATTATATGACCAATTGCTTTTTTCCCCCTGCACTTTAGGTTAGAGATGGCGCAAGTGAAATGACAATTTAATAACAGAATTGGACCTGAGAGGAACAGTATGCTCACCTTTGCATATGAGCATCCATGCTTTAAGTGATTATGTAGCACATTGCAGGCTTTTTTTTTTCTTTTTTCATTATGCCATTTTTAGTGATGAAGAGACTAGAGAGAGGTACATGAAATTATGAGGACAAGTGGAAAGAACAGAATCGGGATGTGTTGGCACCAACTTAAACCTGCCAATTCCATATACATATGAGGCACAACATGCTGTAATTATATTTTTTATTTTTTTTGACAATTGCTATTCTTTAATTTCCTTGGCCACTTGAAGACCTGACACAACCAAACCAGTGTCGGCCACAAAGTCGTGTGCATCATCTGCATCATCTATCGCTGAGTTGTTTGCAGTGCGTTTCACAGCGATGTGCGCTTTTTGGCTGATTGAGCCTGTTGAATCAGCTTTGGGCAGTTGCTAAGAGGCACTTCGGATTGGGTGTTCAGCTTGGAATTCGTTTGTACAAAATAAAATAAAAATATGAAAGCTAAGCAAAACCTATAAAGTCAAGAAGCTCACAACCCAATGCTCTATTGAATTTATAATCTTCATCTTGCTCTGCATATTGTAATGTTCAGGCGTATTTCATAAAACTAGTGGTCCGCCTGATATGGATTTTGTTATATCTGTCTAGCTAATATCCTTATAGAGCAGTGGCCTGAATGGTATATAAAGCCGACTATAATATGTAGTATGACAACATTAATTTCATGATAGTTAAAGCACACGAGGCATGACTAACGCTGAAACTACATTAACATTTATTTTAATAATATTAACTACATTATATAATTAAAAAAAAGGATTGAAAAATATAACGCTAAATAATAATGCTACAAATAAGAGGATGTTCACGCATTAAATAGAACAGCATAGAAACAAAGATTTTTGTAATACGAAGTTATATTAGTATCGACTATAAACGAGGAATTCTTATTGTTAATTTCCCACCGCTGGACGCTTTAGCCTGTTGTAGTTTGTTCACGTTGTTCAAGTAGCTCACTGGGCTTGTCTGCACTTTTACTTGTGCACGTCTGTCATTTTTGCTCTCTCGCATGCTGCCGCAATTGGAATCTGCTTTTATCATGTGTGCGCATCATCACTGGTTTCTGGCAGAGTGAGACTGTTTTGGAAGTCATTTTCTTTTTTTATTTTCACTAAAACTTTGGATGTGTAAAAAAAAAATATTGCTCTGTTTATTATGTCAGAGGTGTAACAAAGAGTGTGATGGCAACCCAAGCAGGATAAAGTCAATGGCCTCATTCATGAAACTTGCATGAAATATATGATAAATTATGAGTAATTTGCGCGTTAACCAGACCTTCCTGAAAACTCTTCCTCCGCTATTCCCAACAGCGCATAAATGTCCGCTTGCGTTTAGGAAAATGTGTTTGTTAATGATTGCAATCATTCATAACTGTCGCCCTCCGGCATGCTCCATTATGATCACATTAGGCCATCATCCCCACCTATAACTTAGAGCTACGCAATTTTTTGTGTCCAGGCACACAGTGGTCTCTGTTGGCTACGTTTCTCAGGTTTGGCCCCATACCTATTGCCTCCCTGGCCAACTAAGCCTCGCCGGCCATTCTGGCTTACCCCTTCCACTCCCTAACGTGTTTCCCCAGCACTGAGTTTTCGCCCGGTGCCCCCCCCATTTCAGCCGCTCTTCTTCACCCGAGCCGAAGCTGGTGGTGCCTTGAACACACGTTTGGTGGCCCCGAGTTTTTTCCCGCTGCTATTCCTTCGGGGCCTCTGCTTCTTGCGTCTCCACTGCAGCACTGTCTTAGCCTACTAGTCTCTCCTTTATTCCCTGGGCTCCTAAATAGATCCCCCCGCCGTCCCAGTCATCTTGCCTTCTTCATTGTTGTCGGCCCGCCGTTGTCTCCGTAGGCTGGTGGGTTGCACTTTGTCCCACCCGTCCTCTAGTTGCAGCTGGTACAAATAGTGGATCCCCATGGCGGGTGTGTGTGTGTCCCGTGTATCAACTCAAAAGTAAATCTTGCACCTACATCAAGAAAACATTCCAAAAAAAGAGTCTAGGGCAAATGAACCTATCTATTTAATTTGAGTCAATTTTAATTTGCATTCTTACATGGCCGTTCATCAAAATTCAGTGGCAGCAGTTTGGCCAACCCAGAACACAACGTTTGAACGTCCCCATTTACCGACGTTGTAGGGATCGGGTGTACAATTTCTTCGCTACCAAACTACTATTTTGGAACCTTCCAACATTTGGCATGGCCTTTTAAAGTTTACGTCAGAGCGGCTTATGAACAGTTTACACACAACATTTGTGTCTGCTCGTGTTCCTCCCTGAATGCGGGCCTTACAATTCACAGTTTTTAAATCCTAACATGTAAATTTGTATAGGTTGCCCGTGGCGCTCTCAGCCAACTGTCTCTCGCTAATTAACTTCACTTTGGATTGCCAATGCCGACGGTTTCGGTGGCAGTCTGGCAGCCCTGACTCTTGTAATGCTTTACCGCTGGTTCCACGATGAACCTGTTTTGTCCCAAACGACTGTGAAGCAACAGCTTACGTCTGTTTTTCGGTCTGCAGTTGTTCTTGATATTCCGTATTGGTGTGTCCCCGGCCTTTAGTGATAGTAGAAACGCACAGGAAAGGTTATAGGCAGAGTCAGAAGAAACAGAATCGTCAATATGATGCAGCTGGACTCGCACCTGTCAAATGTTCACATTGAGCAAAACAGGTCCTAACCGCAATACTTGTATATGACACTGATATTCTTTCTTCTCTCTTTTTGCCACTTAACAGTATAATTGATGGTAGAGAAAGGACTAGAAGTGAGGGTAAAGAAAATGAAGTGTGTCCAGGATTAGGAGATTGATGTGAGTCAGATTCAACTTGCAAATTCCTTAATACTTAGCTCTCTCAGGCATTCACGCCCAGCCCGTCTCGCCTCCAAGTGAACGATACAGAAAGGCCATGGTGACGGACGGCAGCACCATCAGACACTCGTGAATATCTGAATTTCGATGCCCAGGATGACTTTTGTGTATGAACAACAGGAAGGATCGGTCTGGGTTTCGATGTTGTGTGTTTCTTTTTTTTTTTGGCCAGCCAACATAATGTATATTCTTTATCTCTGCTGGTTACTCCATTACTGTTCTCTCGCTCCGTGTTCCTGTGGTGTTGTGACTCGCCGAACCGAAGTGAGGAGAGAGATATATGTAGGCGCTGAGAAGAGACTTCAACGTGAATGTACACACAGACGCTATACAAGCCTGTGGCGTGCCTGCGGCAGGCATAGACAGCGTCCAACTTTTATGGGATCAGACACCCAGGTATAAGCACTAGCGGCAGGGCTGATACCCAGCATTCAGCTCTGTAACACACTCTCTAGCACTTTCTTTTCACAAATTTGAGCGTCCTCCCAGTATACCATTTAGCAGACCAAACCCTACCTCTCAGGATGCATTTGAGGGTGAGTTTGACACTCACTCTCTTACTGGTTAAAATCAGCACTTGACAATAATCTTGTAACACTGGAGCAGGTCAGCCCTCAGGGGCTATCGGCTACCGCTCACACAACGTCACGGGGTCACTTATCGTGCTGATCACCCAGAGAGCTTCCCCGGTCCCCAACAGGCTAGCAGGTGGATAATCCCGCAACTTGCCGTACATCCATGTTAATCCTGTGCTGCTTTTGGAATGCTAAAGGCAAATGGATCAGAACACTCTACCACTTGTGTTTATCAAATAGTTTATTTTTTTTGGATATTTTTTAGTGTCTAGTTTACTTTACATACCATGCTGCCACAGTTCTAGCTGTTAGAAAGTTTGCAATGATAAAACCCTCTCAGATATGCATTTTTTCATGCATCACAACTTGTACTGTTTTCTTTTTGTTTTTTTCGAGTGTTCTCATGCCATGAGTACTGCTTTGTATAAAATGTCAAGTTAAAAAAACTTTTTAAAAAAACATGTCCGGAATGTCCCTGCATTTCTGTCCAATGCGGTGTTCTTCTTCTGCGCGTCTTATGTAATTACCTTTAGAAACCTACTCTGGTCAAGTGAACTTAAAAACCGATTATTAACCGGTTAACCAACACAATTATTTTTAAATTAGAATTGAATATAATTATAAAGGATAAGTTTAATTTTTATTTAATCATAAATAACGAAAATGAATGAAAAAACGGAGTTTCGCTTCATTTTTTTGTGCTGCACGAAGGAAACCAGCAGACAGAAAGTGGCATCCTATTTTTCTTTCTTTAGGCTTATTTTGATGCACAAAGATTAGATTTTATTGTGAATATACACAAATAAAGGCAAACCGTTTAGAATTTTGATTTATCTTTATGACTAAAGGAATCGTTGCTTCCACGGTAAGAAGGAACAAAATCAAGTGATTGCCTGGCGCCGCATGCGCACACACAGTTAAGGCTTGCTACCTTGACAGTGCAGCCTGTTCATTCATTCCCTATATATACAAATAAGTCAGTAAAACATATGGAGAAAAAACATAACACATGCCTCAGTTCAAAAACATGTAGTGAAATCTGGTGCCGTAAAGTGTTTATTAACGTACTGTGTGATGTTATGCCAACACATTTTGTTTTTAGTGGATATTGAAAACCCAGTGAAGTGGCTACCTACTAATATAATTTGGCATTCAAAATTACATTGCAAATATGGACCCATTTGATTTTGTGTCGAATTGAGAAGAACCCAAAATGGTTCAAGTTTCGTTTAGCCTAATGAATTGTTTTGGGCTTATCGTTTTAAATTGCTGTAACTTGTCTTCAAGGCCTATTTTATTTTTTTAAAATACTGTTAATTGAAAGGATTTGTTGTGGAGTGTGGTGAAAATAGCCTAGCTATGTTTACAGTGTTTATTATAATGTTTGTAAACAGTTCGCGTCGGCATTAGACCTATTTCTGAATGAAATTATACACTGCTAATTCTTACCTGACTGACTATGTTTTTTTTTCTCTAAACAACAATTTGTAACAGTGTATGTTACCCCTGCAGCAAACTTTTTTAAATATTTTGATGGAATTCCTGCAAATAAATAAAGAAAAGGACTTTTTAAACCTTTTAAACCTTAATTCCTAACAGTTGGTTAACTGTTAACCTGTTAAAAATTACCACCCTAAAAAAAAGCTTTTGAAGAACTGTAGTTTGAAGAATGGGGAGCGTGGGGGGTGGGGGCTATGAAAAATCGGTACAAGCAACTGTTTGGTTACAACATTCATCAAAATGTCTTCTTTTGTGGCATCAGAAGAAAGAAATGTATACAGGTTTGGATCAACCTGAAGGTGAGTAATTGATGACAAAATTTTATTTTGGTATTTTGTATGTTTCACAGATGTATGCGATTAATCTCATCCGAATCTGCCAAGTCTGTTTTTTACACAAAACCACTGTAAAAAAAAAATCCAAATTTTTTCTGCAAACCTAATGGTCCTCTGAGAAATCTAATCCCATCTGAATTGAAATGTCCATGTTATTTCTGATATTCTTTTATCACGGGCTTCTCCTCATGTGTTTTTTTTTGTATCAATATTTAAACAATTAATATATAAAATAACTATATTCTTACACATTACATTTTTTTTTTTTTTTTTTTTTTTATAATACTAATCTACAAACTTGTATAAACGGTTAAAAGATTAAAAGACATACTATGTGTCATACATGTTGTATGTAACCACAGCACATGACCTTCTGTAACCCCCACATCTAGAAAAACAACTGTGTAATAAACCAAGGTCCTGTCCGAATCAATACAAAAGTCACGCCGTTCAGATGATAGGACTTGTAACTGAAAATCATCTCGTCCAGATAGGGCTCTAGTGGTGATCTTTAAGAACACAATGACAACAGAAGTGCTGTCGACTGTGATTTTTGCTCCGTGTGAGTGGAAAAGTTACTGCTGGTGCAAGATGTGTGTGTAGATTTGCCCTTTACAACAAACTTTTCTAACAAACCTTTTGCTCTATTTCACAGAAGTTTTATTACTTTTTCACCAGAGTATGATGTAGGCTTTGATAAATATTTTCAGAGACATTTTCCCCTCATCCTTTATTTTATCTGCTGGACTGCAGGTGTCACCAGGCACGGCTTTGCCTCACAGTATTGGTAAAATGTATTCTTTTAAATCACTTCTCTGGACTCCCAGGGAGCTCCTTCATGTTTCTTTTTTCCCCACGAGTGTGAAACTTGACATGTGAGTCTGTCTGATCTCAGGTCAGCTTAAAAACATGCAAAACCCGAGGCCCAGCAGACATGACCCTCTCTGCGATGGTCTAGAATCTGTATCTGCCGACTGTACAGAAATGTCAATGTTTTAATCGAGGCCACGAGTCTCAGGAAAGGAGAGAGTGTGTTCACTGAATATGACAAAAGGAAAGAAAGGTGTCTTTCAAAGGAGTGCAGGGGACAAAGAATATGAGGGAGAACAAGAAGATAATAGTGAAACATGTTGGTGTCAGCTTTATTCTGTACCTGGCCTCAAGTCATTTAGAAAGGCCTTAAGACTATACAAACTACCATTCAAAGGTTTTGGATTATAATGGTACTAGTATTATTTTATTTATTTTTTATGTGCATTGAAAGGAAGTCTCTGTTTGCTCACCAAGTCTACATTTATAGTTTGAAAATATAGTAGAAAACACAGTATGGTGAATATTATTAAAGCGTTTTAAGATTAACTGTTTGTAATTTAATATATTTCTAAATGTAATTATATTCCGGTGAAGGAAAAGCTGAATTTTCAGCAGCCATTACGCCAGTGACAATCTTCAGTGTCACATGATCCCTGCATAAATCATGCTAAATTTGCTAATGTATATATAATCATTGTGGAAAACAGTTTCATATTTTAATAAAACGGTTTTATAATTGTGCTGTTTAATAGTTTTGTGAAAACTGTGATGCATGTACAAATACATGTATATCACCTTTTTTGAAAAAGTATTATCATGTACAGTAAATAACACTTTTTTGTGCATATTTATTAATGTAGATACTTCTCTAAATACATATAAATCTAATTTGATATAACAAATTTATATAATATTTATGTTTACAGTTTGGACGACAAAGCCGTTTTGTTTTTGGTTTTCAGTAGGAGGTACCATGTAATTCATGGTTTTGACACTGTTGCTTACAGAATCCCCCCAGGACAAGAGAGTCATAAATATGAACCAATCTCTACGTTTGCAGACCCTGGACAAATGGCATGGACTCTGTGTGCTGACTCGTGTAATCTCCTGTAGGAAAGCCGTCGAGGCATCATGACAAGTAACACTGAAATATTTGTTGTTGGATTGGCACCACAGACATGAGCCAAGAGGGAAGAGCTGTTGTGATGTGAGCATCATGCTTATTTGTTAGGGCACATTTCTGTGTATCGAAAGCAAAGATGTTTGCTCTGACCTCTCCCTGCATAACTTCATCTGGTCAAAGAGACATATCTATCAAAAAAAATGGCTGCTGAAAATTCAGCTTTGCCATCACAGGGATAAATGAGATTTTAAAATATATTTAAAAAAAACATAAATTAAGAATAATATACATATCAACAAATTACTTTTCATCCCAGCCCAGCACAGCAAAATAATAAAATCAAATGACAAAATTACTCTTATTATTAAGAGATATCAAATCAAAAAAAAAATAATCAAAATATACATATTTTCAAAGTATTGCATTATAGATGCATTATAGCTTGACCTGCAACAGGGTTTGCATTAAAAAAGCCAATCAATTTAAACTAAAAATGTATAGTAAATTTTAAGTATCTTGTTATCTTTTTCTTCTCCTGTCTCTCTTTCTATGATTCCGCTTAAATCAATCAAGCTGCCCTTTTTCAATCTCCACATTTCTCTCTTAGTCTGCCAAACATTTATTAGGCCAGTTAATGTCTTTTATGGGCAGCTCTTGTTTTGTCTTTTGTGGACATAATTGGAAACTCTGCAAGTGTTTGGCAGCCTGTTGTGTCTCTAATGAGGAATGTGTGGCCAGCAAAAGCATTGAGAAATAAATTAAGACAAACCACAACAAAGCTATAGCACTTCCATCACTGTGCAAAAAATGGCGAACTTTATAGACTTGTGAATATGTTTGCTGTTTGCACTAATATAGGAGTTATAATCTGTGTTGTATTTCCTCCTTACAAGAGTGTTTCTGTCCACACCACAGAGGATGTGGTATGCATTTAAGGGATAAGTGTTACCTAAAAAACTTACCATAATTTACTCATACTTGGGGTCTCGGTTTCATTAACATTTGATGGAAAAAATGCAGCATGAACATTCTGCTTTACATCCTCCTTTTTGTTTTCCTTAAAGTTCCCCTATTATGCCATTTTTTAAAGTGCACTAATATGTTTTATGAGTCTTCCTAAAAAGGTTTACATACATGCAAGGTCAAAAAAACGTGAGTTTTCTCAGGAAATAGATTTAATTTACCTCATATCTAAATGTATCATAAATAACTCGTGCGAAGCAGTTCAAAGAATCAATCTCTCTAAACCAACCACTCCTTTCCGGGAGATGAGCCCTCACAGCTGTGATTGGTCGCGATGGCGCAGTCCTTTGGTGATTGGTCCAGAGCCGTAGAGAAGATCTCTCTACAGCTCTGATTGGTCTACCGTGTACAGCGCGTGTCAGAAACGAAACGCTAATTGCCTTGACAGAATGACAGCCCTGGAGATTTGTCAATACATAGAAAAGATAGTATGGATTGTGCGCTTACCAACTCGAGCTGGGTTCTGATGAGTGAAACGGTTTTTAAAGTGTTGATTGGAGCAAGAGACTGATTCACAAGCACTACTAGGAGCAGGACATTTCTCAGTGGTAAGTTCAAAGTGTTGACAGTTTTGTGGTTAATTAATGAGCATGTGATCAAGCAAATTTTCTCTCACAGTGTAGGAAACAGCATCTTCTCGAAATGATGTTTACCACATAGAAACTTTACTGTGTTTGTGGGCAGGCAAGTTGGTGACCTAAAACGTGGGCGGACATTATGCAAATGTGTTACTTCGTGACGTAGGAGCCGTAACAGAATACCAGATTGAAATTACCTGATGACTCGTTTTTTTGACAGATAATAACAGTTATTGATTGGGCACTGTCGGCGCACAACTTTGCAGATAGTTTATGCATGAAAGTTAATACGTCGAAGAACGCATATAGGGCAGTATAAAGTTGAGAATAACATGAGGTAGAGTAAATGATGGCAGTGTTCATTTTTTGGGTGATCGGTCCTTTTTAAATACTATAAGAGTTAAAATCACTTAAAGTTGCTAAAAACTAGAAAGTTTAAAATCACAATTTCTAGTGACCTCTTTCTTTTCTTTGCCTCCTGTCTCTCTGCCCCTTGCCTGAGCGTTAATTAAACCAATGATCTGTCCCCTCAGTCCTGCTGTATAGCAATGTGTTTGGAGAGTTGTATTGATCAGCACGACACACTTCCTCCTCAAAGCTTATGGGTTCCCTGCTGAGCACATTGTTTTACTTGTGCAGTATGTATTATTCAGCACGAGTGAGGAATCAAGGCAGACACTCCCTGAACTAACTCTCAGGTCAAGTGCGGTGCGTGTCTGTCTGTGTGTGCTGGCCAATCTCTGCTGGACAATAGAAAGTAATAGTGTTTTTTGTGGAAGAGCGCTTTCATTGTTTAAAATAAAAAAACACAGATTGAGCGATGGGTTTGAATGAAATGGATGGTTAAACTATAGATTAATGCTGATGTGTGTAATTTTGAGTTAGGTTCATTTCTGTGAAAAGGTGTCAATATATATGCCACTCTATCGAAACATTGCACTTTTTGCCCGACCAACCCATACCTAATAACAGCTCAACAAATGGTATGACTTTGGGGCAGAGCTATCTTTGTTAAACCTTACAGAGTGCAAAAAGTCCAGTTCCAGAAGTAAAAAGAACCCATTCATTTTTTCTCCATAGGGGAACTGTTAAAAGACAGACCTGGAAACTATGATGTTGGCAATCATGTTATTAGCTTATGTTGAGGCCATCAGACCACATTATTTTACCTTATTTCTTAGCTCTGTTTCCACCAGTGACAAGATTTTTTTTTTTGTTATTTATGACATAACACTTCCCTGTCATTGATTGAGTTATTCCAGAAATCCATGTTTGCACTGTTATCTTCTGAAAAAGTACAGAATGTGTATCCAAGAACAAGCGAACAAAAAGATAAAAATACATAAACCAGAAGGGGTGAATTGAAGTTGTTTATGCACAAGTAAGCTAAGTTTATCACCAAACATTTAACAGCATATAATCTAAACTTAAGCTTTAAGCTAGTTTTAAAGAGAGGATATATATATATTTTTTTTTATTTTTTTATTTTTTTTGCTTTTGATTCATTCTGGGTGTCATGAAAAATGTGTGAATATGATGCTAATGGTGGATACAAAGAAATCTCCTGCTATCAGGGAATCTCAACAAGCAAATCATGGCAATATAATTCTTTAGCACCTGGCCACTTACGCTGCACTCTGAATGACGTAAAAGTCATTTATTTTTGATTTTCAAATGATTTATTTATGATTTTCAAATATTTTTTTGCTTTGAATGCAAGTTGCTTAATGGAGCTGCCACATTCTCGTAGTGTTAGCCAGTTTCATTCCCGTACATCCCCCTTTATTCTTCAATCTTTAATTCTCCTGCTTTTCTAATTAGCCCAGATAAGCCCTCACATATGACAGGTATACCCTTTTGAAGCACACAAGATAAATACAGATATTTGTTAAATGAACACAAAAAGCATCATGCATGTAATGCGGGACTACATGCCAAGAAAAGGTTAATAAAATCATTAAATGATGGACTGCAGAGGGCCTGCAGCAAGACGAATACAGTTGCCGACCCTTGTAGAGTGAGACTGCCAGGTGTCTGCTGTTTCTTTTTGTGTAGCTGCCATATTAGACCTGAATGTGCAATGTAACGTGAAATGAGAGCATGTGGACTCTAACGATGGAGAGTGAATGATACAACTCCCTATGGGGGGCTACAGTATGGTGGATGGAAAATTCATGAATACCAGTCAAAAGTTACCTCCTCTCAAACTATTGTTATTAAATAAGTCATTAACTTTAAAGGATTACATGTATGGGGTTAATGTAATAATGTATCCAAAAAAATATTGATTTGATTGATTGAATATAGAGTGAATTATACAGATTTTATTTTGGATTTCCCTGACTTTTTCTCATAGAGCAGGATGTGTGAGAATGAATTTTATGAAAAACTGACAGGATGAGTTTGATCATTGTTTAACTCTTTTTTTTTTTTTTTTTTCTTAGTGAAAGATATACTTTTTGTATCATACTGATTTCTCTGAGCCTTTTAGTGCTTACTGCTTTTCCTGCTTGAGATTCGCAACAGTAACATGCATGTTGGGCGCTCCAGTAATGTTTATTTTTCCATTACTGCCCAAAACGCAGCCAAATCTGCGACAGCTGCCACTTTCCTGAGGGAAGCGTAACCAATCTTTCCAGAGCGTGTCGTCGTGATATATCTCCCCCACTCTGTCCTTTGACTGAGTATTCTTTATGGCCTTGCCTTTCTGGGAGGCGACCAGCACCTCCACATCCTGCCAAGTGCTGCTGTTAAATCATGTCATCTCCCAGAAGCATAGGAGAAAAAGCCACGTCACACGCCAACGCACAACACCATGGATGGGGAAAACAAACTCTAAACAATAGCACACCATATTTTATTTCTACTCTTCTTATTTCCATGAGTTGCAGTAGCCTGTGGCATGAATGGGGACCGTTTGAGGGTATTGATTGTTGGTTTGCTGTTAGTTGTACTCTGGCATGTGGGTATTTTAAATGCAGCACTTTTCGCAGACAAGGGCATTTGTTTCTCCTTGCTAGAGGGCAGCAAGATCCCGAGCTCTATTGCTCTCTCAGTCAAACTGTCCACCTGCTTGTAACACTTGTTGTCATTGGGGAGCGACTGCTGTTACAGAGTATATTATAGCAGCAGAGAAACTGATCAGGAGGTTCCTGTAGCCATAACACGGTTTGCCACTTTTATTGGATGGAGACAGTGAAGAAGAGAAAGGAAATGATTGGGGATTGAGACAGGAATGGGATAGGGTCTGCTTGGATTCAAATCTGTGACTCAACATTAGCAGTAACTGCAAGGCCATGGCTCTGTGCTAACTGATGCTTTCAAACAAAACTTGGTCCCTATTCATTCATATTCAAAATCTTTGAAAAGCTGGAAGGACACTCTGTGGCAAAGGTGCCAGACCATGCTCCTGTAACATGGTTTGTAGATACGAGAAGACGGAGGTGGAAACCAGCTCAACTTAACCCTCTGGGGTCTGAGGGGGGTTTTGGGTCCTGAAGAAGTTTTGAAATGCCCTAACATTTGTGCGTTTTTTCAGTTTCTTAAAAAAATATAAATGAAAATCAGGTTTATGTGTGGTAAGAGAATGTAAACTTTAATTTCCAAATGAAAACTAAAACAAAACAAGTGCGCAAACCATAAAACGTCCCAAGCTTAGCCCTTTCTCTCCCTCCATTTTTGTCACTCCTGCTAACATTCTTCCATAGCTCCTTCATAGAACTCAAGATCGTTGTGGCATGCATGTGAAGTTTGATCAGGGTTGGAGCTTAACTCTGCAGGAAAGTGGCCTTCCAGAAGCAGAATATGACACCCCTACTTTTCAGTTCCACAGTACTCAAAAATTTGCTTTGATTTCAAGGATGAGATTTCCGTGAGCATCTGAAATCTTTCAGCCCTCGTCCTATACATAATGTTTAATTAAATGTTGACAGGAATGCATTGCATCTCCATACTGTAATGAATCAGTGCTTTCATATCTTCAACTGTCTCATCTGGCAGGAGATAAGAACGGCTTGAGATGTGTTCTTTTAGGCTGTGGATAATTATATTGCATAGAATTGCTCATGATGTTCCTCAAAGGTTCAGCTGTGGGTCAGCAGATCTTTTTCATCTTTCTTTCCTCCAATGAGTTGCTGCAAAAAGTTGCTATATCTTTTTCTTCATCTAATGACATCTTCAAACTGAAGTAGAATCCTCTCTAAAGTGTAATACCTTGTTCTAATCAGTGACCCTATTTCAGCAAGATGTGGACTTGTGAATACATCTATTTAAATGCTAATGCATTCATGCAGATACACGTTTGTAGACGTTGTGATAGGTAATGCTAAGAAGCACTACAGGGCCCTCCTTTAGCCGGTCTGAAACACTCACGAGAGTCGACAGTCCCTTCCCTGAACTACTTATTAAGAGTTTCTCTTTGATGGTCCTCAACCCTGGAGGTTTGACCACCTCTTCTAAACAGATCAGAAGTGTTAAGCAGCTTTTTCCTCGGCCCGTAGAGAGAGAGCGTTAGAGAGGCTCAGACTTAAGGTTCATAATACAGGACACATTTCTGAGCCAATTCTGTGTGTTTGTGTACTGAATTTAATGTAAGTAGAGGGTTGAATTTAATACTACATACAGTCATCATGCAGGACTATAATGGCCCTGAGCAGTCAGAGGCTTAAACAACAGGAGAGTTAGTTCAGCCCGAGGGCTCAGAGTCTGTAATGCCAGCAGAATCAGAGCGAGTGTGCTTCACTTAAGCTCCCAAGATGGTGAATTATAGGCTCTTCCTTCATCCTGTGAAGATGCAGCTTTTTGTTTATGATTCCTCTGTAAGTATTGATGTAAACCCTCTATCTCCTGGCAAGCATTATATAGAGATGGGAAATGAAGGAGAGATTGGATGGAGACGGAATGCTTGTTTAGGTTTCACTTGAATAAACCGGAGTCAGATGGACTTGCAGGTTGCAATGGATGCTTACAAGCAGTGCGGACAGACATGCTATCAGTTAAAGCTCCTTGCCGCTGTAGGGTAGTATGAAGGCAGCAGATTGCCTGTTCGCTCTGTTGCCTTCGGGGATCAAACAAGCTCAAACATATGCTTTTTGCTTTCTTTTGACATATGAATGCAGCATGTACACACAGATGTTCAGTTTCTCTTCGTCTACCTGTACACACGCCTTAAGAATTAAGCAGAATCTCTCCACTGATCAAAGGAAGGATGTTAAGAAGTATAAGTTAAAGAAAAATAATATGTATTACCATGCTTTTTTTCCCAGGAAAAGTGTAGTAACTGGAATAATAACTGATTAAAATGAACAGAAGGTCCAAAGTAAAGGATATATTTGTTTACACATTGCACATCATAATTATAGGAAAAAATATATGTAAAATTTCACCTTGGCTTGTTTTTGTTGTTTGGTTTGTTATTTTTAAATCAAATGCAAAAAATGTGAGACCTGCTCCTGAAGAAATGATACTCAAATCTGTTTCAACCAGTATACTGAGGTTGCGTGATCTTTGTGATCCAAATCATGTGTGAGGTTGTTATCCACTACTGAAATTGGGGTTTCGTGAAATTCACTTTTTTTCTTTCTCACTTTTTTTTCCTCTCTCTGTAGGTAACATCAACGAGTGCACACTGAATTACTACTTCTTCCTCTTGGCCGCCATTCAGGGAGTCACACTCCTCGTCTTCCTCATTGTGTCTGTGAAGTATGACAAGCAGAAGCCCAGAGCAGTGAGCCACAGGGCGTCTCTGACCAACTCATGACCCCCATCATCCTCACCAGCCTTACACAGCCGTACGTTCACCTTCATTTATTTGCCAAATATTAAACCTCGTAGTATTTCAAAAATGAGGTTTTAAAATAATTGAAACCCTGTTTACTGGAACTGGCCATTCTCTTGCCATTTTAAACAAACAAGACAATTTACAATAGAAAAAAAAAAAATAATAAGCTAAAAAAAAAAAAAAATCATGTGAAATGGTTGGAAATGAGGTTTGTCCACTCCATCAGTGAACTGGATTATATAATGCTTGTTTATTATAGTTTATACTTTGGGCAAAACTTGTTCAAAAATTGGGATTTTTGTTGTTTTGACTATGTCAAGATTTATAAATTTACTTGCTCATAAATTGAAGGTTTTTAAATGGTTTACTATGGGTTGTACAACTGATTGGTTTAAATTGAATATTTATTAAACCTTTTATTTTTGTAGTTTATGCTCAACAGGGTAAGACAATACTCCTGTTCAGATTTATTTAAAATTGTGTCTTTGGGCATGTTTTTATGGTACATTTTAAACAATTTTAACAAGACTTTTTAAACTTTTTTTCCCCTTCTCCTTTAGTTCAGGCACCGTTTGCACTATATTGTGCTTCTTTGGTCACTTTATTTTAAATTTGAAATAGATACTAATTGGCTCTATTTTTTTATGCTGTTGATGCTAATTGGCTGATGTCTAAAAGGGCAAATATGGTTGGCTGCTCATTTCAGATGGTAGTCAATAAATTGCCCATACAGTATTTTCTAAACATCAGTGAAGTAGTTGATAAAAACCTCAGTGCAAAACACTTGAACAAGATTTTTTTTTTTTTTTTTTTTTTTTTATTATTACATTTAACAGTTTGATTAAATGTGTAACTTTGGTACTAAACCTGTGGCATTACAAGTGTTTCTCACTTTTAGATATTTTATAAGGCATTAGATTTCTGCTAGCTTGTTTTTAATGATTTTGATTTTGAAGTGGTAAGGCCAAGCAGTCCATTGCTCTTTATAGTGGTTAATTTAAGAGTGTATCTCCTGAGAAATGATGAATTTGCACAAGAAGTGCTGATATCATGAAGCACACACACAGCTCAGCTGACGTCTTTACAGCAGGAATATCTGAATATAAATAGTGTTTCCTTTGGAAACACCTGCGTCTTGTTTGTAATGATTCATGACCTTTCTAGATTTGTTTAAGGATTGTAGATGAACTATAAACATCAAGCTCATATTTTCATCTGAATGAGGTAGTGAATGTAGTGAAATTACATTAACACTAATCTCTAGTGAAAAATAGCATGTTTATAATTGAGTGTACAGAATCATGAATTTTACATGCAGGCTAATGATACATCCTATAAAAATATATACCTCAGCTTCATAATGTCATCATGCTGTAGAAGGGCGTCTCGCTTGATGTAATTTTCATGCAAATTGTGCGACGACAACCCTTTTTGCTGCTGTATTTGCCAACTAATAAATTAAGTCTGCTGTCTTTGCTTTGACCACAAGCTTAACAAAACAGTAACAACACTCCCGTTATGCTTCTGTGCTGGTTCTTTTTATGTGTTTTCATACACAGGTAGTTCCTGTGGTTTGTTTTGCACTTTTTCAGCAGTTACACCTTGTGCCTTCAATGCCAGAGTTGCTCAACATGAGCAGTTTGAATATGATCAAAAACGGTGAAATATTAAAAGACACATAGTCTGAGGAAAGGGCATCATTCATTTTAGCATGGCACATTCAAATGCTGATTTAAAGTTTTTTAAATAAGTTAAATAATTTTGTTTTCCTCAAAGAGTCTGTTGTCATAAAATGCAACATTTTTAAAAATGCATCTTGAGTTTGTGCAGTGAAAACAAACATTGTGAATTTTTTTCATGCTTTTTTTTTTGCATTTAAAATGAAATGGTTTCTTATTTTTGTTGTTGTTCAATAAAATACATTTGACCTCTAGTGTTTGTGTCTGAGAGCAGTTTCAATACGAGTCTCCCATTTATTACAGCTCTCACATATTCCTAGTTCATATACAAACCTTGTGATCTCACACATTCAATTGCATTTGTCTGATTTCATCAGATGAGCATGAAATCAGAACATCGTCGCTCTTCAGCCAAGCATATCTAGACTGACGAGTGGTTTCCTAGGAGTGTGACCGTCAGCGAACTGTTTGAACTCACAGCTCTTTTTCTTCCTCTCTCTCTGAGTCAGACTGTTGACACAGCCTACATAATTCTACCACCTCCACATTTTTTTACAGTGCTGCGCTCTATTTAAAAAAGCAGAAGAGCGTAAGGTGTAAGCACAGTGTATGAATTATGGATGGTTTATGTGAGTCTGTTATCCTGTCTAAGGTCGGTGTTCCCAAATGACTCTTGTAAGAGAGGCTGATAGGCTGTCTCATTAAAAAAGGTTTGGATTTGTCAAACATAAGCCCTAATTTGATATTTGCAAATATCGCTTCATACTGCATTCAAATTGGCAAATGTCTTATTTTAACTATACCTTCTAATTCTAACTACCCATAGCCTATTTATTCAGCTTTTAGCTTTGAAGATTAAATTTAATGTACACAAGTTTCTTATTTATTTGTGACGTAATATGAAATGCAAATAAATCAGGTTTCAATATTGTGTGTAGTATATAGGACAGAATCAGGATTCTCTAATTAATCCTAAATCGGTTCTTATGCTTTAATTTATGGAAAAGATGATTACCATATTAATAAAATAACTATAATCCAGCGGTTGGCAGCAAACTAGCTAGCCCCTATACAGAGTGACAGTGTAATTCTGACTAAATCTGCAACCCTGTTACTTATTCTGGCATATTTATATCAGAGATGTTCTCATTATGGGGAGATGCCAACCTCCGTGCTTCTTTACTGCTGGAGAAAGTGTAACAGTCAACTTCATGTATGCCTTGATAACCAGTCACATTATAGCCTAGACGTCATTTAATTGCTGTCAGAGTTGTAAGATACTTATATGTTACTTATATAAAACAGCAATTTTTTTTCCCAGTATGAAATATGTCAATCCGGCACAGGCGTAATTTGCGGGTACATGTCCCCAGCACTATCTGAAAACCATTGAAAAATATTGCATGTGAAAATCTTATAACGCAAAGTAAAAGCATCTCCAATCCGTCTTCAGACATAATTAATTCATTCATGTAACACAAAATGCAATTTGAGCGGTGAGTGGGGTGTGGACTTTAACTTTAATGCCTCTGGTTGGCTATTGTATTCATGAAATCAACAAGCAGTGAATGGTTACATTACTTAAGTCAAAACGTTGGAAATTGAAACTTTTGATGCTCTCCGGAGCACAAACGCTGCTCGTTTGTCAATTCTGTTTCACCAATATATTACTATTAGCCTACAGCTTCAGCTGAAGATGCTTACCTCTGACACCTCTGTAAAAGCAGGCCTGATTGCTTGGATGTGAAAATTCTTAAATTGAGTTATACTGCAGAAATCAGAATCTGAGCGCAAAGAATGTATTCTTATCTTAAAAATGACTGATGTGCTTTTGATTCAGAAGATGGCTAGGAAACATACATACACTGTCGGATCCGTTCGACATACTGTAACGTACATACTGTGTCTTGCGGCTACTGTAGGCTACTGTGCATTCTGCATTTATTCCATTTCCATTCCAAGAGCAGTGTGGCACTCATAATAGCATGTTAGTCTGAATGTCACCACAGCTTTGATTACATGTGTCTCGTGCCCACAGTAAGCTATTTAAGGAACAACAAAACTCTTTCTGGTGTGATAATGCTTAAATAGAGCCTTTAACCTAGGAATTCCTTTATTTAAGTTTGTGCACTGCTAGAAAATATAAAAAAGTCAGTGCTGCTACAAAATAGTATGTACTGTACTTAAGTTTGACCTCCTTAATTTGACAAAAAAAGTAAAGGTTAATTATCTTCTTTTTTTTTCATTACTGATATATTGTTAAAAAAAGGTACAAAAATGTGTAATGGTCAGTTTCAAGCCCCATTTCAGTTTTGAAAGTAACCATATTTCAAAGACAGTATAATTATGCAATTCCATATAATGCACTTAAGTGAGAAATATACTATGTTCAACATTCTGCATTTTTTTTTAAATTTAAGGTATAATACATTATCATTATTCATTTAATTTAATATAAAGTACATTATACTGTAATGAGTACTCTTTTAAGTATGCTAAAGTGTACTTTTTTTACAAGCATGATTGCACATTTAAACTGGTGATCACTGATTATATATTTGAATACTTGCACCACATTTAAAAGTATATGAATTTATATTCCACATCTTACTAAAATAAGTTTGTTTGGTTTAAATGATAAAATAATAGCTACTGTAGACTGTTTAAAATAAGTTACTGTAGGAACTTCAGGAGAACTTGCTTTATATCCACTAAAATTCTCATTAATACCCATTAATTACCTATTAGGCTTGCTTTTTTTCTTGCTAAATAAATAAGAAATTGTAAAGAATGTTGGTAATCAGACAGTTTGGTGACCACTGACTTGTTGACTTTCATTGTTTAAAAAAAATAAATAAAAAATACACTAAAGACAACACTAAGCATGTATCTTCCTATGTTCCACAGAAGCAAGTCATTCAGGTTTGGAACTACTGTACACAGGGGTGAGTAAATGGCAGAATGTTCATTTTTGGGTGAACTATAACATAAATATAACTTATAGTTATACGTTTCTAAATAATACAATTAAATATAAATTTTTATATATAATTTGTATGATGAAAATGTTTGCCACCTTTTATGAACAGGGTATAAAATAGGGCTTAAAACTTTTACAAACTTTACAGGAGGTCCTAAACCTCACAAACAGTTGATTACATATTTTATCAAAATACATCATGTACCATCAGTGGATTAAAATGTTTTATGCTGCCAGATGGCGTAGTTACAGCCTCTGCCAGCAGGGACTAACTGAACCATTCTAACCAGCCAGACCTTGACCCTTTACATGTGACTGATGAACATATTCGGCCTGCACCTAGTGAGAGGCAGACAGATGCACATGTCATGCCTGCGAAAAAAAGGGCAGTTTATAAATGAAGAACAGGATTTTATGTTATAAGTCATGCTGAAATGAAACGCTCCCCCCTGCTGATGATGCTAGAAAATGAGAAGACGTGATTATTAAAGATGTGTTAATTACAGCCAGAGATCCATCAGTTATTCTCCCTCTCTGTGCCGCAGATTATTCCTCCCCTAGTCAGCTCAGCTTGAAGTGCCCTTCACAGATCACAGACTCCACCTCCATTCACCATACCCCTGCGCAACACGCTCCTCATATCCATCTCGCCGCTGATAGAGACACATTCAAATTTAATGGCAGGGAGACTGAACAAAAACAGAGAGAAAAACATTTAATTTATCAAAATACTAGAAAACAAAACTGTCTGTGTGCATGTCAGAAAAAGACGAAGGCACGATCATGTCAGACAGGATACGGAAAAAGAGAAGGGCCTCGGGCAATGAGAGAGGATGTGATTGATATGATGCTTCTGATAAAAGAGTGAAGCGGAACAGCAGAGGAGGAGAAACGCGGATTAGAAATGTTGTACACACTTCATTCAATACGGTTGTTTTCATTAGGCTTAGAGCAGGACATCAATAATCCAACACTTACAGCAGCAACTGTAATTGTGTAGACATGGTGCTACTGGTGCGTATTCAATACATTTAGAAAACAAAAGCAGAGTAACTCATAAATAATTGCAATAGAGCTGTGTGCATGAGTGGGAGAGTTGTTATTAAAAAGAGGTTCTGGTAAAGTTACGTAGTTGTCTTATTTAGGACTCTGATGACTGAGCAACTAGCGGGTGTGTTAGTTGCACCAAATTTTTTATTTTTTTATTTTTTGAGTGAACTATCCTTTTAATGCCACATCAAATCTGTATGCCTTTCTTTTATCTATGGAACCCAAAGGCAGATGTTTGGCTGGATGTTCATGCTGCTCCATACATTGAATGAGGACGCCGTCACTAAAATAACCAAAAAAAACAACAACAAAAAAAGATGATTTAAGTAGGCCATATGGCTTGTGTGCTGTATTTCCAGGTCTTCTGAAACTGTATGATAGCTTTGAGTGAGAAACACACTGAAGTCATTAGCACTGCATCATTCATGTTCACCTATATTAAGACACCTACATTCATGAAGACATGTCACGCCAAGTTTGACAGCATTACTTGTTAACTGTCTCAAAACTGTCACTCACACAAAGCTATGTTATGGCTTTTACTACACTGAGGAAAAAAAATAAAAAATCAGAAAATTTTTACTCAGGAATTGCTAGAAAATTACACAAATAATCACAAAGAAAAAGCAAGTAACACATTGAATAAAATGGACTTTTTTAAATAGAAAGACTAAAATAATAATAGTCTAATATTCTTTAATTTACTTAATAACTTAAATAATTAATGTACTTTGAGGGTTTTTTGTTGTTGTTGTTGTTTATTTTTTGTAAGTTTGATAGTGTCTGTCCCCATTCCATTCCTGTGCAGCATGAACATTCATTCAAACAGACAGTCTAATGCTGGGATCTCCAACCCTGCTCCTGGAGAACTACCATCCTGCAGACCTCACTTCCAGCCTGCTCCAACACACCTGCCTGTAATTCAAGTAGCTTATTTAGCTGCTTCAGATGTGTTTGATTGCGGTTGGAGCTGAAGTCTGCAGGATGGTAGCTCTCCAGGAGCAGGGTTAGAGACTCCTGGTCTAATGGGTTTGAAACAACATGAATGTGAGAAAATAATGAATTGTCATTTACTAAAGGAACAATCCAGTACCATTATCTTGACACCTTCACTTAAACCTCTTTTAAAGATTACACTTCCACACCAGCATTAGTCATGTTATGGTAAATTTTTAGATGTTTAACTTGATTAAAGTAAATCAGTTCATTTTAAATCAAGACAATTATCCATTATTCATGATCTATTCCTTATTACAAGCCTCTGGGCAACTATTTCTGGCATGCCAGACCAGCTCCTCTGTACTCGAACAAGGAAATATTGAAATCTCAAAAAACTGCTTGCCAAACTCGCATTCAGATAATATATTTAATATCAACAAATCAATCTGACATGAACTCGTGTATCATAATTGTTTCCTGTGCTCACATAGCATAAAAAAGCATATATTTCAGGTTGGTAAATCCAACACGTATGTGCAGTCCTAAGTGCTTGTCTCAGGACGAGTGAACCATCCTACTTGGAATATACACAGGTTTGATGGTTAATTGCAGCATTGAGTGCCAGTTAAATATTCTTGAGTAATGACCGCTAAACTGTACATTTGATTGTTTTCAATGGCAACATACCGGTGCTAATTTTATGTCTCTTTTAGGACTCTGCACTCTGGAACTTGGGTGTTATTTTTAATGTGTTATAGGGATGAGATAACCTCAAAAATACGTTAAGATCAAATCAATATTTTCTGGTCATACAAACAAGTACTGTATATGGGTGTGAAATACTGATTTTGAGTTGAAATTGTTTGTTTAGTAGGATGTAATTAGCAGCATAATATCCATTCAGCTGGTCATAAGGCCCTTAATCACCCTGTCTGGATTTATTTTCTGATGGTGACTGTACATCATCCCTTACATAATCTGTCCTATAACGAACTGGAACCATTTTCATTTTTCATTTAGGTTTTTATTTTTTATTTATATTTTATATATTCTGGTATTTTATTAAAATATACAATTTGGATGAAGTAAATAAAATGGGACAGAATTTGCTCTTGGTTTGTCTTAGTTAAACTCAAAATGAGTCAATAACTCTTTTTTTAATCTTTTCTTTAATTGGTTACAAGTGCAGGATCTCTTCTTTCCCGTCTGGCTCTCAGAGGTCTGACGCTGTTAATGATTTTCACTGAAGACTGATAGTTTCCCATTAATAAAACTGAGAAGGAAATACCATTGAGCACTTGCAAGAGGTATCTATTGTTGGTTAATTAGACAATAATTGGCATTTGTGTAGTGAAAGGTTACAGTATTTCGGTTTGAAGGATTGCAGTGAAAATGTCACATTAACATGTAGTACAACCATTATAGAATTCATTTGGCCTTTTTCAAGCAAGACTGTTATCACATGCTGCAAAAATATTGGCATCTTCAGACTGCCCTTCTTTCCCAATGTTTGAGCTATTGTTGTGAATTAGTCTGGAATTGATTGCCTTAATGTTTTGGAATTTATAATTGATTTAATTTCTTTTCCATGATCAAAAATGACTGGAGCCGAGCTTCCTTTAGTACTTTAATAAGGTTCCTATATCAGTTGAAACAGCTTGTTTCTGATGCTTCAAGCAACAAAAGGTTATAACTGAGATTTGGGAAATAAAATATAATTTAAACAGAGCCTTGAGGAACTGTGTAATTGATTTAGTTAGGCAGTTCTGGGCCGAATAACATGTTTACTGCTCAGGCTGAGGAAAAGGTTTTGTGACATTCTTTACCAAGAAAAAACGACTGAAACACAAATGTCAAACTTGGTGACTCAAGGTCTCTTGGTGAATAATCTAAATATATCCAGAATCTAGCAAGCAATACTGTGGCCAGAAATGAAACTCGTAGGGCATCAAAATCCAAACCATTATATGTGCACTTTATTTACAATGATTCATGAATATTACAATCTTTAATCTACATGTCACCATCTGCATACAGTCCTGTAGCCTCATAAATGAGTGCAGAGCATTGGCAAGCCTGGAAAAACTACAAAAGGTGCTAAAATAAAATTATTTAAAAATAAATGAAGAGAATAGAGAACATAATATAAATGAACATACAAAAATGATTTGATTCATCTTGTTAAAATGTCATATTTTGTCTGCTGTTTGCATTGTCCTACCACTGGCATGTCAAACCAAAAGAACGCTAGACGTCCTTTGTTATGTAATGGCTGATGTTTTGTGTTCAGTAAGGTTTATGTAGCAGTTGTTCCCTGGCTCGTACTCGTCTCTATTACAAAGGCAAAAGGGTGAGTTCAGTTCGCACACATTGATTCGACTACGCCACTTTATTTAAAGCACTGTCGTTTAGCCGCTCCATGTAGTTTCGTAGTTCCTTGGAGTCACCAAGCTCAACATCCTGACATACCCACTTAATGTCATTGTCAGGACCTACTCCCAGATTTTCCTTAGCCGGACTAACGCTTTCCACTGGGATGGTGGTGAATGTGGTAAACTTCACACGTTTCCTTTTGGTCGTTGGTGAATCACCTTTGCTGTCTTTCCCGGTGCAGACGGTAGTGGTTTCGGCTCCTCGGTGCACCTGGCCTTGAACGTTCTTCTGCAAAGAACCGCCGTTGAGAAGGTGGCTTCCTTCTTCTAACCCTCCTAAGCTGGAGTCCATAATGGTGATGTGCTCATCGGTCTGCGGAGACAAACTTACATGGCTCTCCAGAAATTCGGCGTCATTTCCCAACCACACCCAGTCATGGGCGTGGTTCAAGCTCTCCTGGCCCTCAATCGACATCTCCTTGTGCCGGTACTTGAGAGTATATGAGATGCAATTGATGAGGAAAACCAGAATAGCCAAACAGAAGACGCCTAACAAAGCGTACATCCCAATTTCAAGGTCGGTAAGTCCATGAGGTATTTGAAGGTCGTCCTCATCCACGTTATGTCCTCGGGGAAGGTCCACTTGAGCGGGGAAGTCTGAGAAGTCAATGGGAATGCCGGGCAACTGGCTCCCATCATCTGAGAGCTTATCTCCACCTGGTCTTCTGATGATTGCCGTTTTGGTTGTGGTGGTGATTCTTCTCATGATACTGTCCTCCATGTCTGAGATGGAGCTTCCATAGTAGTGGTTGTCCATTCCTGTCCTATCCGGGAGAGATGGGTTCTGTCTGCGGTCTCCTGGTCTGTTGTTCATGTCATCTCCATCCTGGCCGAAGTCGCCGGGTCTCAAGGCGCTTTCGCTACGACCAAACTTCACACGGATGTTGCAGTTTCCAGCTGCCAGGATGCTCCGACGCTTAAATTTCTGACACACTTCAGATACCGTCATTTCCACATGCACCAGCAGACCTTGACCCTCAGCATGGGCAGAAATGACCGGCCACCGGCCTGCAGCATCTTGCCGTACGGACACCACATCCTCATCCAGAGAAGTAGCAGTCAAAACAAAATGCTCTGGGTTGTACAGGTCCAGAGGAGCCATGGAGCCATCACTGAACTGCAGCCATGCACTGATCAGCGCCTCCTACAGACGGCAAAGAGAAAAACAAAAGATACGTTTGACTGTATCAGCAATAAATGCATGATATTTATACCATATCAGCTATTGCAGGGGTGTCAAATCCTGCTTCTGGAAGGCCACTGTCCTACAGAGTTCAGCTCCAGCCTAAACTGAACACATCTGAACCAGCTAATCAAGGTTTGTTTAGGATCACTAAAAACTTTCAGAACGGTATGTTGGGAGTTGGAGCTAAAACGTTAGACAACCTTGAGCTCGATATTTAATTGTGCATGATGATTTGCTATTTTGTAACATTTACATTACTTTGCTATCATCTAATGCTCACCTAAAGTTAATCTTTTTTTAAAAAAAATATTTAAATGCTGTCTTTAGCAGATCTTAAAATTAATATCTATTTTTCATACTGTACATAATACGGTTTCCTAAATTCACTTGTAGCACTTAAAATGACTGATTTTAGTGTTTATTGTTATTTTTAACAAAATAGTAGAATTTTCTCATCAACATATCTCATTCAGTACAAAGGCAGCACTAGTGAGCATCAATTTTCAAGATCTGTCTACAGTATTTTTAGCCATCATAGGCTCATAATGCAAAAGCCGCCTGAAATTAATATTCTGCCTCATAAAAGCCTTATTATGACCAAATTTGAGTCAGAATCTTTACAAGGAACTGTAACAGATTTCATCAAATTTTTAAGCATAATCTTTCAAAAAAAGCAAAAAAATATCACAATAGTGTCATATATTTAACCTCTTTTTGCATTTTCACTCTGGTCCAGCTGAGGCACATGCACCTTCTATAGAGTAAAGAAACATTACTAAAAAAAAAAAAGTAATTATTATTATTATTATTATTATTTTTTTAAATCTACCATCCAGATTGGTCCGTCTTCTGAAATCAAAGGCATACTAAATATCTGCTAAAGAAAACATCTGTCATGAGATTTTTTTTTCATCCAGAACCCCATGTGGTGACACATGAAATATTTCTAGCATAAAGTCATTAAAAAATAAAATATAAGGAACAAAATCACAACGTGTCTTCATGTTTTTGCCACAAGTGCCATTCTGCAAGACGGAGATACATCTTGTTATGAATAACAAGTCTATTAAATCATTTTTCAAATAAAAACTATGCAAAATAGTTTCATGACCATTAATAAATGTGTATGCATAGTGGATTTTATCAATTCTAAAAGTTACGTACTAATGGTGTTTGAGTGGCTACTCATCAGGTCTATGTAGTGTGCCGATGTAGGCAGTAAACAATGAGTTAGCTCCCTCATTGAGGTGGAGCCCATGTGTCACTGTGTTTTTCTTTACTAATATACTGTTTTTAACAGTATATTAGCAATCCTTTAATGTAGGCCATGAGATCAGAGTCTCTGCTCTACTTGGTGGGTCAGAAGGAGTCAGATTAAAAGATATGAGGAGATAACACAGTGCTACTACAGATATGGGGCTGCATATGGATTTGGAACACACAAGCATCTTAAGCTCTTCACTTACCAAGACATCAGTGCTCGCTGTCCACAAATAATATGCTACAAATCCTTCTACGGGGGAGGGGAAACTCCCAAAGCACTCTAATCATGCACTGAGACAGCAAATGAGGGAGGTCATGATGATATCTGTAATACTTTAAAAGCATTCTATGAGCTCCAGAGGGATTTTGCAGTGTGTTTATATATTCTGCATTTGCAATGTGTTTTAAATAGTTGATTTTTTTTATGTTGTTTTTTTGTTGATTTATGTAAATTGCTTCATGCTTCTGATGGCTAGCATTATTGGAAGATGGACTTATGTGGTATTTATTAGTGCAAAGATCTATGTCAATGCTTTAATCGTGGGTTTATCACTGGAGATTCCAATGCTGATATTTGCTGTTTCAAAACTTGCTCACATATTTTTTTTTTTTTAAATGTGCTGTCTGCAACTTATATTCCAAAATGACTTGCATAATGCAATTAACAGCAAATATGCTCATATGGACACATTTGGATTTGAGAGAGGTATTTGAGCATTTACCACATGCCCGTTGTTTCCATTTTTTTAATTTTTTTATTTTTTTACTAAATTAGTTTAGGCTTGGCATTTACAATAAATGTTGCTTATTATGAATGGCACTATAATTTATGTATAATTTAGCCAGAAACCTAAGGTGCTTAATATGAGGAACACTATTTGTGTGATGCACTACTATTTGTAGCAGAGTCGCTGCCTGTGTAGAGTATTCCAAATCAGTCATTTGTGAGGCTCCATTTCAGCTATGGACATTTTAAACACATTTTACATGGTGCACACCATCTGTGAGTTCCCAGTTCATTTGCAATAGGAGACACGTGGCAGACCACAGATCAGGGACGATGCTGCACACCATGAAAGATAACCGTTACATTTTGTTGCTCACATGTGGAAAGGTTGCTGTGCACATGAGAGATGGGAGGTTCACAAGAAAAGCTTATGGACTAATGCATACAGTGTAAAATATAATTTAGGATGCTGTCTTTACAGGAATTAGGCAGGTTTTGAAACAGTTTTAGTGGTAATTGTGCATAAAGATGAGGAAGAATATTATTTTCTTTGTTTGAAATGTGCTTAAAATTCATATTTCCATGAAAACATCTCTGGTACTTAATATGTATTGTCATATTAAGTTCCACAAGAATAAACAGACTATTAAAGCCTCTGACACATGTATGTCTTGCTTAATTGAAAAGATTGTGTTAACAGCATTGCACTGCTGCTAAACTGAAATGTGTGTCATATTGATTAAGACTGTCAACTAGAAGATAATTATACCGAGTCCAGGTACGGATGCACTGCACACTCACCACCTCCACCGAGTCCATTAATAAAGCCATAATTAAGCGTGGCAGATGTAACCATGGGCAACCATAGTTACTTTCATCCCTGGGTTATACATCACACTTGTGCAACAAATGACCAGTGTAGAAAAACACTCCTTAATAGGCTGTTATAGAAAGAGGGAATTGCGGTGGGTTTTAGATTTGTTGTTATATAATGGCTTACTATTAGTGAATGCAAGTGGAGCATTTTCGTGAAAGTATTTTCCAGAGAAACGCACACCAAATGGTTTTCCATGAGAGTAAAGCTGACTGAATCTTAATATGAAAACATATTGTTAATAATTATATTCTGATTAATTAATGACAATTTGTGATTAATTCACATAAGCTAGTGTGTTTCAGTGTTTACTTCCTGAATAATAACTTATTCAGACAGTATTTAACATCTATATTAAGTGCAAAATAATTGAAATCTGAAAATCTGAATCTACAGTATATTAATTATCTAAAATGGTTAGATCACAAAGAAAATAAGAATAGCTATTTGTTCCTCAACTAATGATTTATCAGATTACATGCTTGTGTCCATGTGAAAAACTTTAACAAAGGTCTGATTTTAATAAGTATTTTCATAAGGTCGATTTACATATTCATGTAAATAAAAATGCTTTTCACACTTTTCTAAACTACACGAGAAGAGCAGAAAACAACCCAATTTTATACAGTATAAACACTTTTTTGTATAATTTTGTTGCGTTAACAGGAAATTCTATATACAGATACAAAAATTTATGCATTTTAAAATGAGTTATAAAATATTTTACATTAAACAAAAGCTCCTGTCCTGGCCATCATTTCACTCTGGTTCATCTCGTTACATGTTATTTTTATATGAGTGTTCAATTAAAAGGGCTCAGCTCTAGCTTCGTTGTCAACAATAATTGGGTCTTCAGCATAAATCACAGACATTTTTCTATAATTTGTTGGCTTTCTATTTGAATATTTCCTTTTAAAAATTCATATTTGTGTGGCAGTAAACAGAACACTGAATCTGAGAACATATTTAACTCTTGCATTGCAAATGCTTCTAGTTCATGCTGTACTTGTAGCTTCAATAATGATAGATTTAAAGGGGTCATATGATGCTGCAAAAAAGAACATTATTTTGTGTATTTGGTGTAATGAAATGTGTTTATGCGGTTTAAGGATAAAAACACATTATTTTCCACATGCTGTACATTATTATTCCTCTTCTATGCCCCACCTTCTGAAATGCATCAATTTTCACAAGGCTCATCTCTCTGAAAAGCGAGGTGTGCTGTGATTGGCCAGCTATCCAGCCTATTGTGATTGGCCGAATGGCTCAAGCGTGTGACGTAAATGTTACGCCTCTTAACATATTGTGATGCCTTGTCCGGCTGGAGCAATGAGACATAAACATAAAACCCATTATAAACAAAAAAAAAACATGACTTCTAGTCGTGTCTTCTTTTGGAAGGCAAAAACAAAGCAGTTTCGACTTCACAGTGAAACACACAGCGTCTATACTACATGGAGGCGGTGGCAACAACAATACCACAACGAGAAAAAAAGGTACGCCTTCTTCCTTTGCATGAACACCTGCGCGGCGTTATGCAAATCTTCCCACATACTGACGTAGAGATGTAAGGGCGTTTCAGGGAGGTGTGGACGAGTGTTTAACTTTTATAAAGAATATCTCTTTGGATTTGGGACTTTAGTCTTTGCAACTTCACAGATCTTCTTTATTCACAAGGAGCTTGTAACACTCCAAAGAGAAAGGAAAATTTAAAAATTGCATCATATGACCCCTTTAAAAAGTATAACACTAGCAAGTCGTCATTGGTTGTTCAGGAAAAAGGTGAATATTCTGGTTTTGTGTTGTGAAATTACCTGTTTAGGATTGCTGAGCACTTCCTGTGTGGTTGCCGTGGCGCTGATGGCTCGGTTACTTCCTGTGCTGAGCTGCAGGCTGAGTGAGAGCCCACTGACCAACTGCAGGCCCAGTTCAGTGATGGTCACTCGATCATCCACAACCCTCACCGTCTTCTCTGCCAGGATGGAGTCTGACAATGGGGACAGAACCTAGAGCAGAGCATACACACAAAAGCACATTATTAAATACAAACATCATAGGCAATCTGGGCTGGTGGAGACAGCGCTGCCCACAGGGATTACCTTCAATTACAGGGAGAAATATCAAAAACACAGAGCTGTAAACCTAGTGATTGATGCAATAAAAAGGTGTTACAGACAGTCTCCTGCCTGCCCACACTTTCACTGAAGACAAGCACATATTAGATATCTGGTCTCAAAGCAGACAGATAAAGCAAAATAAATCCAGATGACTAACACCTCCTCAGACACATGTACGCTGCAATATCAGCCCACTTTACTGAAGAAAAGTGGGCTGCGGAAAAGGTAGCGTCTTAGTATTGGTTGTGTTCAGCCTTGCAGAAAGGGTACACTGGGAGAACCATGATAAAGTGATGGTACTTGATATACAATGAGTCGATGACAAAGAAGAGTGAGAAGAAGAATCTACTGTAGCTTAAAACACAAGAGAAGTTGTTAGAAATGTACTCTTTCATGTTGGATTCATGAGGTTTTGAAAACTTGTAATTAAAAGTTTAAATTTAAAGGAATAGTTCACCCCAAAAAGTTCACCCTTTTTTTTCTGCAAATTTTCTCACCCTCTGGTCATCTATGATGTAGATGAGTTTGTTTCTTCATTGGAACAGATTTGAAGAAATTTAGCATTACATCTGTTGCTCACCAATGAATAATCTGCAGTGAATGGGTGCCAGAATTATTGTTTAAACAGCTGATAAAAGCATCACAAACAACAAGTAATTCAATTTCACTTCAATTAACATCTTGAAAACTGAAAAGCTGCGTGTTTGTAATAAACAAGTCGATAAAGAATTTTTTTAACTTCAAAGTGTTGCTTTGAAATCTGAATCAGGAAAGAAATATGCACAGAAAAAAACAGTAAAAAAAAAAAAAAAAACAGTTCTAAACAAATATGTTGGTGGATTTTGATGTGAAAGGACAACAGGGAATGGACTTTTACACTGGAGGAAGAGATATTATGGATTATAGAACCATATTTTGGCCGGCAACTGTATATCTTTTACAAATATGAATTTTAAGAGTCTTGCTCCTCTCTGATATAATTTCCTATTTTGTTTTTCTCCATGCATTTTGGTCAAATCACATGAATTTTAATTGGCAGACAAACAGTTTTCAAATATTGAAACTATACATACCTGAATGCTGGTCATGCCTGTGTCCTTGCCCTCCAAAACCCGTCCCTCTCTTAGCCTGGCGATCCGTGGATCCTCTACTTTCAGGAAGTCCCAGACTAACTCTGTAATGTCCACCTGCCAATCACTGCCCAGCATGTGGGCCACCTGACCTCGCGTCTCTGAGGATTCAGCCACAAAGTGTGTGAGCACACGCACCATGGCCCTCTGGTACTGTAGAGTACATGTCTTTCCTCTCCGCTCTTCATCATCGTCATCTTCACTGTCCCGCGTTGACCTGGGAATGGAAAGGACACATTTTTGAATCTGCACCCAGAATCTTCAGCATTTTTATAAACCAATCATGCTTTTGTTAAACTCTTCAAAGGTTTCATGAAATATTTTTTGTTTGTTGACACTCCTAAATTAAGCTTCATTAGGCTGATGCACCTAATCAAGGGGAGCCAATTAATCATATCAGTTTTATTCAATACTCTGCGACTGAGTGACATTTAAGCAAAAGCTGGAAATACAATGAAGCATTTGCTTTCATTCAGGACTGATCATCTAGGTTTGATGTTGGATCAAGGTCAAGGAATTCACAAAGAACACATTCATATTTGAAGAGAGTTATAGCATGAAAATATCCTCCACTCACATGCAGAACAACGTCATTATTATTTCTCTCCCTTATCACACACACACACACACACACACACACACACACACACACACACACACACACACACACACACACACACACACACGCACACAATGCATATTTTTTAAATATATAACACGTTTTAGTGGTTTTGTTCATTACAATCAAGAAATACAACAGTAATACTTCTAATGTATGACTGCCAGGTAATCAATTCATGCTCTCTTCAGGCATATAGTAACAGAGTACAAAATACTTACAATAATTACTGTATCTAAGTACAATTTTGCAATATTTCTACTTTACTTGATTATAAATGTCTGTTGAACGTTTACTTTTTGAAGAGAAAATTAAACGGATACATTTCTTCACACCCATACTGCATGTGACTGCAGTAACCTAAATGCTAAACAAGATGTTGTTTATTGTTAGTTCAAGATTCCCAATTAACTAATGTTAACAAACCCTATTGTAAAGTCTTTACGAAAAAAAGTATGCTTGTGCTATTCTTATATATTATATTTATTATATCTAATAAATAGCACTTGGTTTGATATTTTATTATGCTTGTAAATGTGCGGCTACATTTTCAACAAAAAATTGTTTTTGTTAATTATATAATATTTTATATTATATTATATTTTTTATATTTTTTAAACCTATGTTAATTATATATATATATATATATTATATATATATATATATATATATATATATATATATATTATATATATATATTTTGTTTAGTAATTGTGCTGTTTTCCATTTATATAATTTTTGTAATATGTCTATATCATTTTTATAAAGATTTACTTTTTTAGTTAATTTAGTTAACATTTTTGTACTTCAACTTAAATGAAATGAGAAACTAGCTCGAATTAAATAAGTTTAAGTTTTATTTCAGTTAATGTTCATTTTATTTCAAGCAATGGCATTTTTATGGTTTTAGTTAACGATAATACCCCTGATGTGCCAAACAATGATAAATTTGATTGCACTTTAAGGCAGTGACATTCAAAAACTGCTATAATTATGACCTTATGGTCCAAATACTTTTTTGGGACATGTGTTTTATTTATTTTTATTTAATAAATAAAAGCAAGTCGTGGCCTAATGGTTAGAGAGTTTGACGCCTAACCCTAAGGTTGTGGGTTCAAGTCTCAGGCCGGCAATATCATGACTGAGGTGCCCTTGGGCAACTGCTCCCCGGGCGCCGGAGCATAAATGGCTGGCCACCGCTCTGGGTGTGTGTTCACGGTGTGTGTGTGTTCATTGCTGTGTGTCTGGACTTTGGGTGGGTTAAATGCAAAGCACGAATTCTGAGTATGGGTCACCATACTTGGCTGTATGTCACATCACTTATCACTTATTTGATTTTTTCTCAAGCTCCAGGTAGTCAATATTCGTTGGCTAGTAGCAAAAACAAGAGCAAGAACATCAACAAAATGATCTGAACACTTTTCTGCTTTTTCCCCCTTGTAAGAGAAAATGAGTGCAACCTTATTACGATTTGGAAATCCATCCACATACTTTCAAAAGAGCCACTGTTTAAGAAACAAACAAAAAAGGCTTCATGGGAAGGGAAGATGTATAGTAACAAGTGACATTTTGTGATTTAGCCATCAGTTGTTCTGAGTGAGATCACAGTGTCAGAGCTCGGATATCTGCCTACACAGGAGGTCTGAAGATGATTCAATAAACAATATTTTCCAGAGAGCAGACAGACGTCCCTTAAGGGGGGCACCACGTATCCCACTCACACAGTCTCATTCCTTGACAGGAATAGTCATTCCCAGCGTTCGGACTTTATCATGCCTGCCTGGTGCTGAGAGAACACTGTTAACACCAGGCTGTAAAGTGCAGGCCAGTCTGCCACTCTACACACTACAGACTTGGCACGAGCATAAAAACACTCTCTCGGGTCAGTTTCTCTCTCTCGCACTGCATGGACCAACTGGCAGAGGACGAAGAGCCTTGTGATTCTCTCTCACATAAACACATAGCAGTAAACAAATGGATCATCAGTGCCCACTAGCACCAAACCATAATGCTGTTACATCAGCAAGGTCATGCCTGTTATGCCACGATAAATATAAATGAGAATGTGTGGAGAGGGAAATCAGTGGTGAATGCAAAACACACACGCTCCTCTGCCATATTTTGAGGTGATGAGCCAAAATTGACATTTTTACTCCTCTCTTACATGAAAAATGTCTCCGGGTCAAGTAAAACAAACGTAAGGTGACATTGCCATTTTTAACATGCTCGTTCATCCTTGCTAAACATGTTCACATTGTGATAATCACAGGAAAGATGAATGTACTTTGGCATGTGCTGTGTAGACTGGATTGCAGTGGTGAGAGCCAACTCTAGCATTGGCTAATGAGCGTCTGGGCTGCCTGACACATGTTCATAAACTGCTGACAGAGGCCCTTGACTTTCTGTAGCACTATGTGAGCATGGCTAGTTGAGGCAGGCTAATTAGTCGTGATGTGCTGACGATGAAGTCCTTCATTTAACAGCATGCGTTTTAGAGGGTACATGTGGAGATCGAGTCATTTGGGTAAGATTCAACAAATGTCCTGATACCTCAAAACAATCTTGCTAACAAGAACACAATTACTGTAGATCTAACAGGGCCCCTAAAACCAGGTGGAGTTTAAGGGTGAACACAATAGTTTGTAGGTTTGCCATTGATATCAATAAGGTATACGAGTATAGGGTATATCGGAGGCTATAGGGTAATATAATGGATGACGGGATAGATAGATAGTGATATATAGATCAGGGAAAGCAGGACAGACCAGACGATGCGTGATTTGAACAGTACTAGGTGGCGCTTGCGTTATAAAAAGGAGTTTGACTTAGTCTCTCATCGCTGGTAAGAAATACCCAACTGCATTGATATAAATATTTTGTAATTAACATACTGATTAATGGGGTCCATTACAATTTTTTTTCTTTCTTTTTTTTTACATGCAAAATGATTCAGCCAAAATTGATAAAAGTTTAAAGAAATTGTATTTACTATTGACTTAATGGGGAACCTTTTACAATTTAAACAGAACTTTCTCAAACACTCCAATAATAGAATTGAATGATTCGAAAGTAGCCAGCGCCATTTGACACTGAGTGAAATGTTTGCATCCAACCCTGGTTAAAGCCAATATTACTGTTTGTTCTTGTATTTTGATCCAAAGACATGCAGGGCATGATGAGCAGAAGAGACTTCTTTCAAAAACAGTAAAATAATCAGTAATGTGTCCAACTTTTGGGTCGGTACTGATTATCTAAAACCTGTTGGCGAAAATCTGCATGGGGAATCTTTGCCTTACACGGGAATACCACTTCATTGATTCGACTGAAATTGTTGCAATTTACTGCAACAATGATACCCACACATTGTTTAAATTGTGACTTAATGGGACATTTTACAAGATTTAAACACTTTCGCAAAGTCCCAGTTAGTTCATTACATTAGCCAGCCATTGAGAGGGCACTGTTTCCAACCTGTTATACCTAACTGTCAATCATGGGCCCAATTATATTCATAATAAAAAATCTGTTAAAGTTTTACCCCAATGTTTCAAAAAATTGTCATTTTTAAGATCACCCATTTGTATTATTGTTTTTAAATCTATTTTGACAGAACCTGTGACACCAAGGAGCGTGTGGGTGCTGCAGAAGTAAATAGTGTAATGAATACTACAACATGAGTGAGTGGGTTCTTAAGGTGTCACCACAGCAGTGTGCATTATTGCCACAAGACTGCAACATTAAGAGGAACTTTGGGGCTCTGTCAATGAATCAGAATATGATTGCATCAGGTGGCCATCTTGTTAGATGTTCTCTGAGATTTGAGGCTGTCTGGAGGACGGCAATCGAGCCCCCTCATTACAGTCCACTAGAGCCACACTGACAGACAACCCCCCCTACCAGCGAAGACTCAGACCTATGAGATCCTGCTGCTGTAGAGCTTTGTCACTTGTCTCATTTAAGTCCAACTTAACCTAGTGTTGTCCAAAAATCGTCATTATATACTGATTACATTGTCCTTAATTTCAACAGAGATTTCAAATCAGTGCATGACATACAGTAGATTGCAAACACACAATACTGAAGGTACCAGCAAAAAAATGATCTAGATTTTTACATTTCCTTCAGAAAGTTAATCATTTGTAATAGTAACAACATTTTGGGTTGGAGAATAATAAAGAACAGTAATAATAACTATGTTTGCCAATGAAAATAATCAACTATAGCACAATAAATCTAAATAAAAACCAAAATGAAAAATACTATTTATATTCAAAACTTGTAATACATAGAATTATTCGATTTTATAGTATATTGTGAGTTTCTTCTGGGATTTTTAGCAAGTTTAGTTGGTGATTGGTCAATTAAACATATAGCCCCACCCCAAACGCACACCATTGGTTGAGCTGTTACAGTGTCAGAATGGTCAGGAGGCTCAAAACAAACAAAACTATACAAACAACTATATCAAACATATAGCACCACAGAGATACGGTGTTATGGTATGGTAACACTGGTGAAAATTCAGCAAAATTTTGTAGGAAAAAAAAAAGTCCATTGTCTATTGTCAGTGTAGTGTAGCAAAGTATGAGGCACCATTTACACACAAGTCACTTTCAAACCAAGCAAATTTCTGCTGGTCAGTGACCCATTTGAACCTGTTGTGAAATCTGTGATATTATATTAAAATGACTGGATTTCATCTTTACCACTGTAAAACATACACATTTCAACTTTAACAGTGCTTGACTTTTAATATGAAGGTTGTTTATGTAGAGTTAGATGCACAAACACTTATTCTAAATGTAATGTTAGAAACCCACACATAAACAGAAATGCATAACAAGCAGGTTGATGTAAAAACAAAGAAGTATGAAGCAATTAGCATTCGATATTCATTGTGTGTGTGTGTATATATATATATATATATATATAATATATATATATATATATATATATAGAGAGAGAGAGAGAGAGAGAGAGAGAGAGAGAGAGAGAGAGAGGCACCTCATTAGCAATAAACAGCTTTACACTGTGTAAATAAATCACAAAACGATCTATAATGAAAACATGGACTTAATCTAACAAACCAGTATACCATGAGTTACTTTGGTAGTAGTACAGTGTGTGCAAACCATGAGGCAGTGTACACAAATAGTGATGTCATAAGGGGCCACCACACTGGGTCAAAGGCCCCTGTTACCTGCTTTGGGGGTCTTG
Source organism: Cyprinus carpio (assembly GCF_018340385.1). Lineage (NCBI taxonomy): Eukaryota > Metazoa > Chordata > Actinopteri > Cypriniformes > Cyprinidae > Cyprinus > Cyprinus carpio. The sequence continues at coordinate 217,871 of NW_024879266.1, forward strand.
CACTGCAAAAATTCATTTAAATAAGAGATTTTGCAGAACTAAACAGATAATACCACATCACTGTAACCACACTCTTCCTCCCAGAACTGTCAGTCTGCTGATCTAATTACCCTGTTGAAAAAAAAAAAAAACAGCATATGCTGTTTAGGTATGTTTTGAAGTATGGCAGCCGGTTTGAGCTGGTTTAAGCTGGTTCTTAATTGGTCATGAGCTGGTCCTAAGCAACTAGCTCCTGCTCAGGACCATCTTAAATCATCTCAAACCAGCTGCCTTGCTTTTAAAACATACCTAACCAATTTTTTCAACAGGGTATTTTGCCAACAATTTTTTTTTTAAGTCAAGCCAACAGTATGCATGTCAGGTACTTCACTTATGGTGTTGAAAAGTTGAGCAGAGAAGTTTGGGAAGGAATGCCACTGCACAATGTATGGGTCTCCCGTCTGGCTTTGCTCAACCTCTCAATGAATCTGTATTGTTAATGTCTCAAGAGCTTCCCTCAAACTCCTGGAGTCTGGATTCACAATCCACAAAGCTACATGTACACACAGAGCAACCCACTGGGAACATGAAGTTTCACCTATGAAGAGCTTCATATTTTATATTCTCTATTCTCAGCTTCTCATACACATTGTGAATCATTGTGCCACATGGGACATATGGAAATGGAGACATAGAGAAAACTGTCTCCACACAGGAAATCATATATATTGACTTTATTCTATTTTGAATTCACAAGCCCAAGTGGTTCCTTGTGGGTTATAAGGAAAGAGATGAAATGTATCCCTATACTTCAGGTTTGAATGACAATAAAAAATTGCATCCAAGAGCATTTGCAATAGGTTTAAAATGATCAAGTCCCTGTAATGTGGCTGTTTCATAACTCAAGGATTTCGTACTTTTACAGATTCGCAGACTTTTAACCAATGCAGGAATTCTCTTAAAAACAATGAAAACTTCAATTAATAACAATAACAACCCTAATTGCTTTACATAATGCGTATTTATAATTAGAAATGTCAAAGGTTTGTGACCTTTGTGTGAATTAAATCATTATGAATGCTAAATATGAACTTTTGATCTATAAGCATTATATAATGATTGGAAATGAAATAAATGTAAGCTGTAGTGTTATTAATTCTTAATGGAGCTCAACAGTGTCCACTCTGGAATTCACATTCATTTTCCCCATAAGAAAGTTTTCTAGAAAAAGGTCCAAGTGCAACAAACCAACCAGATGTGAGATGTATCACAACATTATTTGATTCTAAGCCAAGGATGAGGCCTATTACATCCTTTGTATCACGTCCTTTGTCCTATCACAGATTACTGTGCTGCCCGACATAGAGTTTGTTTAATGGTTTCACTAAGCTGCTGGTAAGATCTGTTTCTCTGTGATTGCGTGGGGCTTCTCACATTCCTCCACTTCACCACTCACAGTACGAATCGATATGAGGATTTAAGTGCATTTTCACTTTAAAGTTTTAACTTTTTTTTTTTTTTAATCCTGTAAAATACTCAGGATTTACACAGAAAATTGTTGTTATTTGTCTTCATATATCTGATTATTTTGAAGGTTTCATGTGGTCGCTAGGGATAGAGATCTCCTTCTCTGTGCTATATTCACATTTTTTAAAACAATCATTGCAGCATTTTCTTAATTTTTCCCCCGATAAGTTTCTAACTGCAGGATTCCCAGCCTCTGTGTTTATAGAGCTGTCAATATTTATAAGCTGATCACAGAGACAGATGCAACCACAGATGCTATACAAAGTTTTTGCTTTTTCCCAACCAAAAATATAGAATAAATGAACTACATTTAGTTATTTATTTAAATACATTTTTAGGGCTGCCAAAGTTAACATTTTACCAAACCATTCAGTTTGACACTGGTAAACTGATAAAACATTTAATTCCATTTTTGGATAGTTCCTGCAAAAATGATAATTGTGCCAACATTTACTCACACTCATGTTGTTCTGGATCCACAAGGCATTCATTCATTTCCAAAACTCCAAAGAAGACCTTTTTAATGAAAACTGTGATATTTCTGTCCCACATTTGAAAGTCCATTCCAACAAAACTTTGACACTACAAAAATCGAAGTTTCAAAGTGCTTGTGTGATGAACAGGAACCATTAGGGTTTGTCCTCACAAATTCAAGCAAGTTCATCATAAAACACGATCCCTCCTCTTCAGAAGCCTTACACTAAACCACTCAATTCATATGGATTACTTTATGATGAACTTTTTGAAGCATTAAAATTTTGGTGGAATAGACTTTCGATGGAGGGACAGAAATCTCTCTGGTGTCTTTACAAATGTCTTCCATTTTTGTTTGGAAGATAAATGAAATCTTATGGATTTGAAGGGTGAGAAAATCATAGCAGAATTTTAAATTTTGGGTGAACTATTCCTTTAATGCATTTATACAATTTGAAAATATAACTGCTTAATTCTGTTCTGTTTGATAACTGAAGACCGGTCAATACAGGATGAACCTTTAAAGACGTAGGTGTCACTACTCAATGCACAAACACACACACACACACACACACACACACACACACACACACACACACACACACACACACACACACACACACACACACTGGCGACAGACCACCTCATGTAGATTCACAGGGCCTGGTTGAATCCTGGCCATAACAGATTGCAGACTGTGGGCTGGGATGTGTAGAACTCTGTGAGTGACAGGTGTTTGAATTCTGCTGAGTTTTCACTGAGCGAGCAGATTCAGTGTGGATCAACCGATCACTCAATATTTGCAGAATCCTACACAAGGTTCGTACCTCTGAGCGTTACTGTTTACGGGAATCCTCCAGCCTTTTATCTGACTGAGTTCCGTATCTGAAACTTCGATATGCAGAGGCAGTTTGGGAATCCAGACCTTGACCTCCAGCTGGGCCCTCAGGTAACCGTACGTGAAGTTCAGCAGCATTCGGACCCGTCCTCTCATCTCTTTGCCATTCACGTAGACATAATCACACCTGTCTGATACCTGAGAGCAGAAAATGAAAAAAATACGGATTGATCTTTTCAAGACACATTAGTGAACTTCACATTACTAAAATCAATACAATGCTTTTGAGCAAAAGACAAGGTACAGTATATCTGAAATGGATTGGCAGTGAAGTCTGACAATATTGGAAAATATTTTATTTTGAAGAGTCAGCCTTGACTCTCTGTCATAAGATATAAGTATCTGGTATCTGGTATAAGTATCTTCTTGAGTTATAGTTTAAATAAAAAGTCAGACCACAACATCCACCTACACAGATTTAGGTCATGATTAAATTTCCCAGGTCTTAACATTTTCTGGGGGGTATTTTTTATCTTGGCTTCCACAGTCCCTCAGTTGTTCTCATCTCTTTTAGTTGTTCTATTGGTTTCTACCTTTGAATGAAAAGATAAAAGCAGTACTGGCTCTATCCCATTTAACAGAGCACTACAGATGCCCAAGATGAAAACAGAACTTGTTATCTTAAGGTAAAAGACTGAAGGCATTACTGCATGTGTGTGTGGGGGGGTTTTGTTATAGTATGTAAACTAGATCATGAGCAGGTGATAAGAAGAGAAAAGTTTTTTTTTAAATATTTATGGGACAACACCATAAATCTACCTTGTCTAGAGCTGTCACCGTAATACTTATGAGTTCAACACCTCACTGTCTTTCCACTGACTACATCCACAACCGTGATCAAAGACCATAAGGGCAGAATTATGAGGAATGATCCTAATCTTATCTTGAGTGACGTAATAGTCGCATGAATTCTGATATGACCCAAATGTGAAGTGGCCCAAATCAGAATAGTAAAGATCAGATTCCACGTGGTTTGTGCTGTTCACACTTCAAGGAAAAATAAAAAGTCACATAAGAGCAAATAATGGATTTGGGCCACATTTTGCTGCAGTGTGAATGTAGCATTGATGTCTTTATGAAAATCTAAAAACATAAATATTTACACTACACTACCATTCAGAAGTTACTCACCAAGCCTACCTTAATTTGATTAAAAATACAATAAAAACGGTAATATTGTAAAATATTATTTTTATTCAGTATAACTCATCTATTGTAATATATTTTAAAATGTAATTTATTCCTGTGATGCAAAGCTAAATTTTCAACAGCCATTACATCAGTCACATGATCCTTCGGAAATAATTCTAACATGCTGATTTGCTGCTCAATAAACATTTATTTTTATGATTAATGTTGAAATGAGAAAATATTTTTGTTTAATTCTTTTTGTTTCAGGTTCTTTAATGAAAACAAAATTCAAAATAACAGCATTAATCGACATAGAAATCTTTTGAAACATTATACATGTCTGTACTGCACTTTTGATCAATTTATATGTCCTTGCTCAATAAAAGTCTGCATTTCTATCAATAAATAAATAAATAAATCTGACTGCCCCTGTCGTGACAGAAAAACAAATGTTTGCGTGTTAGTGTAAGTGTGCATGAGTTGGCAGCAAACAGCTAAGCCGGGGCCCACAAGTCACCTTTCTTTTCCAGATGGCTGCTGGAGAAATGGGCAGCACTTTAGTTAATAATGATGAGTAAATACAACAGCCTATTGCACGACACACACTCACAGAGAAGACAGAAGGGCGGCCTCATCCTCTTGACGAGGAGTTATGAGGCCACATTCCAAAACCATTCGTTTCATAAACGCTGGCAAAATTACTTGGCTCAGTGTTTCCTTCTGATGCAGACCTCAAATCACTATGACTGGCTCGGTCAGACTTTGATTCCTCTAACCAAGATCTGACAGGGATGGAAACTACTGAAGCAACACACACCATCAAAGTGTGGCCAGCAGCAGAAAGATAAAAGCATGCAAGAGCACACATACTCAAACACACATGCACACACTGATTTTGCAACATATGGCTGCAAACCCAAATTTTGTGCACCCGTTCTAATTAATTGAGCTCATAGGCTCTTTTTTATTTGTAAAAACATTTATGTTCCTATTTTTCTCATAAGGAATATTAAGTCTCAGTCTGTCAGGGTTTCAGAACTGCACAATCATTTCATGATCCCTGAAGAGCAATTAGAAGATCCAGATCTCGGCAATCTATGTTAAAATGCTCCATGTTTACAGTACACTGACTTTTTAAAAAGCATAAGAGGCACACATCCAATGATATTCCCATGTTAGAAATATATATATATATATATATATATATATATATATATATATATTTATATATAAAATTGTACAAAAAATTGTGACACTCAAGATGAAACATCATTTGGAGCCTTAAATAAATTTTTCTTTTTTAGCCATATATAGTGCACTTTTAGAAGAAAAGGTTCTATATAGAACCATAAAAGGGGTTCCAACCATGGGATCATTATTTGGATTCTTTTTTGTTATATTTTAATTAGATTGTAAGACTTAAACACCTCATATAGCTATTTTATCACTTAAACTGAAATAACAATAAGCATAACACATCAAGGTGTTGTGTGATCACTTAAGACACTTTTATTAGCATTTACAATGACAAGCAATATATAACACAGCAATTCACAGTGCAACAGTTACAGGGATTAACATAAATCCATTTTTCTTTATCTATTCACACTTTTCATTATTTTTACCTCTCTAGAATAGCACTTTCCCTTTTAGAAATATTGTTTTTCAACCCATCCAATATGTCAGTCACAAATATATGTTGATTGCTAGAATCCACAAAACAACAACAAAAAAACAAACAAACAATTGAATGTTAATTTGCACAAATAAAAACAAAAAAAAGAATTAAACATATAATAAATACTAATAAATACATAAGTAAAATCAGAATGTGAGAAGTTTGTCATCAAATAGTATATTAATGACAGTCTTATTTTGCATCTCACCACCAGGTCATTACCCTTTACCTTAAATAAATGCCAAGTATTTACTCCGCACTCTCCTATAAACCAAGTAGTCTAACTTTTTTTTTACAGTAAATTGATATGTTTCTGAAAAGGGAGCTAAATGACTATAATAGTATTGTTTTTAAATTCATAAAATGACTATAATAGTATTGTTTTTAAATTCATAAGTACAAGCATTAAATGTACATTTTACATTCAGATAAGCATAAACAAAAACAAAGGGCACATGACAATTCAGCATTGGGAAGGGCTAAATAGTGCTGAATGAAATTAACCGAGTGATGGCTTTTGTATGCTCCATAGTATTGAATAAAAAGTAGACAACACACAGATACTTCTGGCATCTCTGTGTTATTGGTTACGAGTAGGCTTGACATCCTAAGATGGGGATACAAGTCAGAGAAACATTTATTAGACCTATGGAGAGTACAGTACAACAGGAAAAATAAAGGAATCTCTCACAATTAAATCAAATCTTAAAAATTACTTGAATTAGAGAGGAGTGTGGTGTTTTAATCTGAATGTAGATAACCAAACAAGCAATGCTGCACTCCATAGTCAAAGCCTGCAGTGACAGTGCAAAATATTTATTTATTTATCAGTCAATCATAAGAACCTGCATGATAAAATGTGGAAAGTAGAAGAAATAAGACATCAGTAATTTAAGTTTCCCAAAGTTGGTACTGTGAGGAAAAAGAAATTGTGTACCTTTTGTGTTGTGTTGTAGCAAGTTGGTTATGTTTCCTCTGACTTCCAATTTTCAGCACTCTGATAAGGAGGTGGTAAAACTTTAAAAGTGCTCTCTGACAGAGGAACATCTACAACAACCAAATACAGTTTTTAGAATAATATACAATTACTTCAGTAAAACGAATAATTTACTATAACTGCAAACACCAAATACACATCTCAATCAGCTTCTCTCATTGTTCTTCTTGGGTTGAATTCATGTTTATAACGGCTGTCTGACGGTGATTTGACCGAAACTTTGACTGAAATGCGGCGCTTTGCAGACGGGACAAAATTGATCAGCGCATAGATACACGTTCAAGTTGTTTGCCATTTATGTCAAAGATCATTGTATGCATCTGTTTGGAGGAATGAGTTATAAGAGCCATTTAGAATCTAAATGAAACACTGAAACTTCAAACGGTATGAGCATGGTGCTCGTCAATAAAAGAGCTGTATGGCATCTTACATGACATGATAACTAACCTGCAGTCATGTTAGTTTGCTGATTAAATAGCAGACTATAGCGTGTAGGCCTACCTATTAATAAATGGATCAAACTTTACACAGATTGCTTTACACTGCTAGTACACTTCTACCTGATCAGTTTGTTGGTATAAATTAATAGGTTGATTCAGTAATAGTAGACTTAAATAAACCAGATAATTTAGATGTTAGGCCTTTTTTTTCAGTGTACAGGAACACGTGACAATTATTTTCTATTAAACTTGAGAGTGCAGACGTACATTTTAAGTTTATTCTCACAAATATAATTTAATATAATATTTTTAAATAGCCTAATGTGTAAAAATCTACATAAAACATGGTTTAGCCCAAAGAACCCTTTTGTGCCAAAAAAGGTTCTTTCTCCTTATATAGAATCTTTTTGGCATAAAGCATTCTTTGGAGTTGAGTAAAGAACCCTAGGGTTCTATAAAGAACCCCAAAGAACCTTTTTTCTAAGAGTGTGCTGACTGCATTCATCAATCTTCTAACTCTGTTACCCAAGTTGTACAGTGATTTTAATTAGTTTAATGCTACAAAATCAGACAAATATTTGATATTATATATATATATTTTATTTTTTTTTATTTTTCTTTTAATTACCAATTTTTTTTTTAGTTTCAGGCCTGTTTTTTTAGCCTCTATTCATGGAAAGTGGCTGTTCTTGAATAATGTCATTATGCAGGAAGTACTAAAAAATGCAAGAGTCCTGGCTTTGGCTGAACACTACACACACTCTCAAGAGCTGAGTGAGAGATCTAATCCAGCATCAGAACATCATGGTGTGTTGCTTTCTACACTTAAGGGTTGTTAGAGCTGTGAGGGTTTGTTTCATGCTTGTCTGATTGATAGAGTTGTCTGCTGTCAGAGTTTCCTATTGCTCTGGTTCCAAAGCTTTATCTCTGTTACTTCAACAAAGTCTGAGAGTGAAGATGCTTAGACAGTCTTCATAGGGCGGCCAAAGTTAAACTGTTGACGTGATGAATTAATAGATTTAACACTGTTATATATTTAACACAGCTAGCAACAGTGACCCCAAAAACTATTTGGACACTTCAGTGAATTTATAATAATATGTCACAATTCAGCCTTGCTGAGCATATGAGACTGTATGTTTCATTGCAACCGTTTACTAAAACGTAACCTTTAAGTAAATTCTAGCAAGTTCACTGCAATTGCTTTGATTAATACTGCACATTTCAAGTATTCCTACATCACTAACTCTTTCCAATGCTGTACGGCTCAAATCTACTGTTACGGACACACACAGGCACACAAACACAAAACACACAGGGCATCATCATTAATCACTGCCATAGACTGGGGAATCTCCCACCACAATGTTACAGCCATGACTATTCAGTCTGGAAAATTAACTACCCGTCAGACACTTCCAATCAAGCAGCCATCTGAGGAACGAGAAGGCCGGACCATAAACAGGCGGCTCATACATGTGTTTGACTGAGCAGGTCTGACAGCACAATTAACCGGGTCTTAAACTACAACTGTGTGGGTCCTCAGCGAAGGAGCGAGTTATTTATAATCAAAGGTGAAATACATCCACGAAAAGTACATTCAACTTTTACTTCCTACTGTTTATATTAAACACTTCATCTGCTACACTGGACATGGCTGGACTACTAATATAGCTCCACATTGACTGTCCATGTCACTCCTATTGGGAAAACCTGTAATCTAAACTCACCTTTTTATGCAGTCATCAGTTTTACCTGACTGGCTCCCAATAGTGCTTTACATCAAACTCACTGGCTCTACTGAAAGATTCCCAGATAACACTCCCCTGTGCACTCCATTCTATACAGCATCATGGTATGTGGCCCAAGAATCATTGATTCCTAATACACACACACACAAACCCACTCAAATACACACATACTGTTTTCACACAATGGTTTGGTCAATAAATTTCAGTTTTTATTGCAGATCCTTTGCAGACTTCCAGGTTTATATATATATATATATATATATATATATATATATATATATATACATATATATATATATATATATATATATATTTGAAGCACAAATGAAACATTTTATGTAACTGATTTCAGTAAACCTCAGTAAAATTAGACATATCAAAGTAACTCAAATGAACCTAATGTATTTAGCAATAGCACATATTAGCATGCTAAATGCAACTTTCTTGCATCAAATATACAGGTATGCAACATACATCACAAGAAAAAAAAACTATCAAAAAGCAACATCGGTCCACCCTTCCTTGAGCACAGCCTCCAGTTTTCACCACATTAACTCCCCAAACTCCAACATAACAGAAACTTCTAAAATCCAACATAATGGAACATTAAACATTAAGAGCAAAAAAAAGTATCTCCCTTTTCTCATCTTGCTCAAAAACACCTCAAATAATACATCATTTTAAGATTTACTCCTCATGCAGCGCATGCTGGGAACTTGAAATCCCATGCCCAGGTTCAGTTAATGCCAAAAACTATTCACATAGTCCCAACACAATTAAAATGAGTAAACTTCCATTTCACACATTTAAGCGGATTGCATGTGACAAAAACTTTATGAATTAAAAGTGTTGCATTAGCTCATCTAATAAAGTGAATTAAACAAGCAGAAAAATAGTTCACAAAGAACAAATATTAGAAAAAAATATATTAATATTATGCCAAATATATACAAAATCAGTTCAAAGGTTTGAGGTCTGTAAGAATAAATACTTGTATTCAGGTATGCATTAAATTGATCAAAAGTGACAGTGAGACTTATATTGTTACTAAAAATTACCAATAAACACTGTTCTTTCTTAAAAACTGAAAGAAAATGTACCATGTCTCCACAAAATACTAAGTAGCACAATTGTTTTCAGCATTGTTAAAAATAAGAAGCTATTTTAAATTGTAATAATATTTAAGAATATTACTGATTTTACTGTAATTTTGATCAAATAAATGCAGCTTTGCTGAGCATAAGAGACTCTTTTCAAAAATATTTTATAAAATCTCACAAACTCCAAACCCCAAAATACAGTATTTTTCTGAATTTCATACAACCAAGTAAAGAGGATCCAAAGTTAACTCTTACCAATCAACAAATGTGATGGATATTTAGAAAAGGTAAATAAAATAGCTTTACTGCCAGTTGACTTTTTATGAAGCGTCACGGTAAATGGTTTATTTTATTTTATTTTTATTTATTTTTTGCATCGAAAAACTTTGGTCTGTTTTTAAGACACTTTTCACTTTTTATGCACTTTCTTCACCTTGTAGATGTTAAATTAAAGTAATTTTTGCCTTGGTTTAATTGTTTGTCTTACAGTGTGTGGACAATTTTGGTATTTTGATCTATTTATTTTTTAAATAAGCAATATCACATCAATTACATTAAGGAAAAAAAGTAAAAAAAAAACAAAACAAAAAAAAAAAGTAAAAGTATAAAGTAAAAAATATTAAGGCTATTAGGAAGAAAAATGGCAGAAAAAAAAAAACTAAAAACAAGCAACTGCTCTGAAGACATCGTGTTTTGGATATGTATGAAGTGCTCTTCTTCATACATGTACAAATGTCAAGTGCACTTAGAGGAATCTCAAAACTGAAATATGATGAGTGAGAATTACATACTTTAATCAAGGTCAACTATCAAACACTCGTATATGCTCTTGAAGTTCTTAGAAGTTGGAAATTGTTCCAGCTGTTTTTGACAAGATTGAAAGAACTTCAGGCGCTTTGATTTAAAGTTGATGTCAGAATAACCTTACTTGCCAGCGTTCTCACTGTTTGTGACAAAATCAGAAGACATGTTGTATTTACAGGCTGCACTTCAGACATATTGAGTTGTGTGCTAGTAACAGACACAGACTGCTACTCAAGCAGGTTACATCAGTAAAACAGATCAAACAAAGCCAACATCAAGTCTGGAAACATGTAGAATCTGTGACCTCATGTCAGCAAACAACTGCTTCGCAATTTATTTATTTAAATAAAGCTCTCTTGTAAGTATTTTAGAATGCACAAATGCAGGGCCATTTCTAGCCATTTTTGACGCCCTAGGCAAAATTCCTATTGGCGCCCCCCATCCAACTCAAAATAACATAAAACTGATTATGTTTAAGTATTAACGCAAATATAATATGTTATATCTTAAGTGAACAATTGGGAAACTGTTTGGATGTGTAACATTATATTGGATCCATGCATTATACTATATTAATACAGGCTGTCTGTCGCATTAATGTTAATCACACGATAAAAAAAAAGAAGGAATCACTCACTGCCCCTGACTGAACTGCGTTTGTAGCTTTAATAATCCGTTTATTTGTAATGAACACACTTAAGTGATTTTTACATTTTTTTTTTTTCTTACTTGAATGCTTATGTTTAGATGTAAAATGAAAAAGTTTTACACTATATTACACTATTCACTTTTTTCTTTGTTAGCCTATATTTGTTCTTTTTTTGCATCAGTTAACAATAAAGATACAATAAAAAATAGCTAATATTAATCTAGTAATGCTTATTAAGAAAAGAAGTGGGGGGAAAGATGTAATGTTGCTAGGTGATTTTGCTTTGGACTCTTCAGAAAAAAAAAAGTTTTTCTCTAAATTTACTTTGTTGACTCCATTGACTTCAAACAGGTGTAGCTCAGTAATTTGTCATCCAATTCCAACAAATTATACATCATTTTGAAGGTATTTTAATGTAAAAATCAAATCAAATCATTTTTTTTTGAAAATGTGCTCATTGTGACACATTTTGCTAGCCTGATCAGTGGCATAAAAGTAATCAGAATGCAGCTATTTACAGTATTTCTGTTTCTCATGTTACACGTGAACTTCCCCTTTAAATAACATGACTATCTGCCCTCTATGTGTATGACGTCACTCCCTTTAAGCACTTTTAGAAGTGAATGAATTGATTCAGCATTTTGACACTTCCATAAGGATGCGTTAAATTCGACAATGCAGTTTAATAAAAGATGTATTGATCTTGTGACTTACAGAATTTTACTTTACCAACATTTTTTTAATTGGCTGTTAAAATTTTATATGGGAATATTACATGACACTGATCCTTTAACAATGCATTTGTGCAAAAACCCATACCTTTTGGAACAATTTCGCAACATGATTTCTCGACTGCCACAAATACTGTCTAAACAAAATACTGATTTTGTGCATTTTTTACTGTACCATTATTTTAAATTGGCCTTTGAACTTAGCTGTATTGCATGGCAAAAAAAAAACACGTTACCTTGCCAAACCACTGACAGATCCCATTGATCTAATGGAGTTTTGAGCGCTCCAAATGCAAACTTTGCATGCAACAATTGACAGTGATCTAAAGCAATGTGCATACAGGCATCATCAGATTGACAGTACTCTAGCGAGTCCAGACCAATGATGTTGGGGGATCCAGTGGGACAGCAATCATATTTCAGGGTGGCTGTTCCACTCTTAAGCACAACCCTGATAAATATAGTGCCAGTGTGTACACTCATTGGTGCCCCTCCAGCTGGTGGCGCCCTAGGTGACCGTCTAGTTCGCCTATGCCTAGAAACAGTACTGCACAATGCATAACTAGTGTGCTTTCACCAATTGTAGCACTGCTAAATCATTAATAAAGATAAAAATGCTAATGTTTTCTATTTAGCATGTAAGAACATGATATAATGCAGCACAGTATAGCTATTCAGCATTTTGGCACTGTCGCTTGAGCTAAAGAGATTGTGTTATTTAGTCTATTATGCATTACATTTATTTTCTTTTACTATCTATTGTTGTGGCTACAGGCAGGCTGATGGGTTTCTGTATTAAATTAACTGGGAGAAAATGATACAAACAGTACATAATGATCCAATATCCAAATTGGTGGTCATGATATAGGAAGAAAATTGCTTCCACCCCTTCACTCTCTGGAGAAACAAAAATAATTTCCAATCTTTCACCCTTCTTATAATAAAGCATCAGTCTCTGAGGAAATAGAAAATTCATATCAAAATGGTTATCTTTCTATCCCAATACAGTGATTGTGATCCAAGCAGATCGTTTAGTGTGTACGCCATACGTTATTTAGCTACAATGCCACACTTGTATATTACATTAATCCCAAATAGTTAAAATGATTTGTCATTCTGCTCAAGTTTCATAGAGATATTTTCACATAGCCAGCTAAGGTTTGATTGAGAAACTGCAATACTTTATTATATGCTATATTTCCATAGCATGTTATTATTCTAAAAGTACTGTAAGTGAACTACTGAAATAATTTGTTTAAATTAGTATTCTGGGCTGAAGGTGATTGTGTGTAGCCTTTCATATCAGACGAAAAATCTCCACAATAGCAAAATATTTTGACAAAAAAAAAAAAAAAAAAACATTGTTACATTTACAGTTTTTAGGTATTATGGGATAGCAAGCTGGTGCCAACCAATTTTTTATTTATTTATTTTTTTTTTTTACTGTGGAATTTTTAAAGAGCAGGTGATGAATCATGTTTTGCAGTGCACTATTCTAGTCAGGCCACATAAAGGAGATCTGTGAAGCTGCAGTATGTAATTTCTGTACCTCAAGCATCACTAAATAATGACTGGTTTTACAAACACTCCCCTGTCTTTGGTTAAGTTAACAGTTCAAAGTTAAGTTTTAAAGTGGAGGGACACTCTGACTGCAGGCTAAATATGTGCTTCATGAGGTGACATCTAAATGACCTGGTAATATTAGCTGGTTATTTAATGAGCAAATCAGCCTGACTAAATTGGATTAAACCAACGGAAGTCATTTTAAGAATCATATCAGGTAGAAATAGCTCCTTAAGGTAATAACTGCATATTCCATTTTCATGGCATCCAAAGTATATTTGCACATCTTCAACTACAGTATGAACTGGGATAAGCTAAAACTTTTACTCATGAGTCATGAATATGAATGAAATGTTAGGCCAAACACTGGATTATTGCAGTCTATGTAAACATATACAACGTTTCGATCATATTTCAGGGTGGCTGTTCCACTCTTTAGCACAACCCTGATAAATATATCAGCTGGTGGCGCCCTAGGTGACCGTCTAGTTCACCTATGCCTAGTTCGCCTAGGTCACCTAGGGCGCCACCAGCTGGAGTGGCACCAATGAGTGTACACACTGGCACTATATTTATCAGGGTTGTGCTAAAGAGTGGAACAGCCACCCTGAAATATGATCGAAACGTTATGTTTACATAGACTGCAATAATCCAGTGTTTGGCCTAACATTTCATTCATATTCATGACTCATGAGTAAAAGATTTAGCTTATGTCAGTCTATGTAAACATAACGTTTCGATCATTTGCATGTGACCAAAGCCTTTAATGCTTTTAAGAGAGAGTTTTAGCTGAAGCACAGCTGTGTTTTTAACTGTGAAGAAATACACTGAAATTAGCAATTAAAAACATTCTTACGAATGTCGTCGGCATTAAATCACTCCCACAGTGGAAGCTGATTGCGTATAAGTCTTTTGGGTCATTTAAAATGAGAGAATTTCATGTCTAAACAACCTCAACTTAGGCCTGTCAAACACAAAATTACCATCTCTAGAAAAAAATCGTCTTGTTTAGAAACAAGCTTCAGCAGATTTCGTCTCAGGCGTAATCAAACATATGATAATTATATACGCTATGATTGAATCTGAGCTCATATGTGACCGAGCTCCAGCTGGAGGCATTTGATAGAAACCCAAAAAGACAAGAATTATAGAAAATTATAGATACACAACGGTCAGTGGAACTCTTGTGAATAAGAAGTGTGCCTAATTGTATTCAATGTGCACTTGCAGTGTACTTCAAATCTTGTGAATGTGCCGTAAGAATGAGAGTCCAAACTGCTGATAAAAACATCACAATAATCCACACGACTCCAGTCTAGTCTGCACTACTCCAGTCCATCAATTATTGTCTTGTGAAGTGAAAAGCTGTGTGTTTTGTAATAAACAAATCCATCAATAATGTTTTACTTCCAGGTTAAAATATGAGTCCTTTATCCATAATATTGCTTTCTCTAGTGAAAAAAGTCTTGTCTGAATCACAAGACAATGGTTTAAAGTTAAATATGATGGATTTGTTTCTTACAAATATGCAGCTTTTTGATTTACAGGACAATAATTGATGGACTTGAGTGGTGTGGAGTAAGTGTGAATTATTGTAATGTTTATATCAGCTGTATGGACTCTCATTCTGACGGCACCCATTCACTGCAGAGGATCCACAGGTGAGCAAGATTCTCCAAATCTGTTCCAATAAAGAAACAAACTCATCTACAAATTGAGTAAATTGTCAGCAAATGTCCAAATTTGCGTGAACTATTCCTGAGTGTCCAAAAACATTACTTTCAGTTCACACTTACTGTATATGATGTCTGTAATAAGTACTCTTTTTGCTAATGTATACTCCTTATTCACAAGGGACAACACATGACACTTGCCAGCTTGTTGTAACATGCTGATATAGAAATAGAGAAATGGATCTCTATTAAACAAGTGTCAGAGCGAGAACAGACAGGTGGAGGAGGACGGATGACTGAGGACTGTCACTGAGATGCATTTTCTTTGAGATTTTCCAACAGATCCATTCACGTTCAGATTGATTCTTGAAGCATTTTTTTTTTTTACAATTCTAATAAGTATCCCGACATGATGAACAATTATCACCTCCATTAATCATTGGAAAAACCTCATTAGAAATGAATGAAATTTATTGTCAGCTTCATTTGAATACTATCATATTGATTAAAAGTCAACATGACACAACATGCTTTGGTTTTTTCATGTGAGTGAATCATTACGATTGAAGAGGACTGACAGTCAGAGGACTGACCTTAACCACGTCTTCATCAGTGGACTGGCACTGCACAGCGTCTGACACGTCTGTAACCGTCCCGTCTGTGCCCACCGTCACCACCTTCACCGGCCACACGCCACCGTCTTCCCGTTTCAGCACTGCGGTGTTCAGGATCTCTGTTTCCTGCAAGCACAGACACAAGAAACATCTGAAATTTCTGACTGACTTCATCTATCTATCATTTGTTCGTTTGTTTGTTTGTTCGTTCGTTGGTTCATTCATTCATTCAGACCATCCTTCATTTATTTTTTCAGTCCTTCCCACATTTGTTCATTCATCAATCATTATTTTCTTCTTCTCCTTCAGTCCTTTTTAACTTTATTTTTAACTTTATTCCTCCTTCCTTCCATCCTACTTTCTACAGTACATCCCCCAGTGAAGATGACATGAAGTGAGAGAGGGGCTACAAAATTACTTTACAAAAGAAGCAGAAGAGAAGACGTCTAAGAGCAGAGGATGAAGGGGGTGGGGTAGAGGGGTAATGTTTGGGGAGCGGGTTCATTAGAAGAGAAACAGCCCGAGTCCTTAACCTTTCAGCCACGGAGACACACTGTTTCAGACAACCACATAATTGAGCCCATTACAGTCAGCATGAGAAACTCAGCCCCCATTGTGCCATCCCTGAGAGACAGGCAGACGTGGGTAATGTAGTCAATTTACCTCATTAGCAGATCACTTTCAATTAAACAATCTGCTTGCCCTCAATGTCCAACAGCGGCAGTGCGGTTACTGCAATCAGACGGTATTCATTCACTGTAAGCGCTGTCTTTCCATCCTCATTTCTTTCTCTTTAATTGGCTCTTTTATAAGAAAGCAAGAGATGACATAACCTAATCTCAATTAATGTGTAATGACACGCTCAGCTTATCACCATCTCACCAACTCTCTGCCTTATTATTCCCATTACCACAAGCAGCACTTTCTGGATCTCTATCCTGTCTCTGATAGTTCTCTCTTTACGTATTTTATGTGGAAAGGGAATAAAAGAAAATGAATTTGTCCTGACAGCTATGCTTTTTTCCCCATATAATATTTTTTTAAGCTGGTCTGCTCTTTACAGGCTTGATTCTTGTCATTTCTGTAATGCTATTACTGGAAGACTCTTTTTCGGTTTAATTCCTGGATCATGTCTGTGTATATGCCGCTGAAGAGACTGTAGTGATGCTTTGATCCATTATCTCAACTCGGTTTGAGCCAAACAGGGAGGTCACACTTCTCATGCATCCCTCTAAGAATGGGCTTATAAATGTTTGAGATGTTTTTGTGTGCTGAATAATTTAAGGACAATGAAAGAAAGGAGTGAAATCTGTGAAGGCATTTTACTTGAGACAGAATTTGTCTCAAAGTAAATAAATGCTTATTTGTGGACACAAATGGAAAACTCAAGCAGTATCCTTGGCTAAAAGAAAACTTTTTGCATTTTAAAATAAAGAATTATTTATTTTATTTATTAAACAATTTTCTTTTTGAGGGCATCCCAAAAGGAGGTTTTGTCATATTTAGCTAACTTTGGATGACATTTTTTTCAGCAAATCTGTCCTCAAAGTAAGGCTAAGTAAGTTTAGATACACAGAGATCAGTGAGGGCCTGATGGTTCATTCTAAGGTACTCCCAAAAGTAACCCTCAGAAAACCCTTTTGACATTATTAGATTTAAAGAAAAACATGATTTGTTTGATTTAAGAGCATTTCAGCTAGGGAGGATAACTTCAAATGTTCTCATTTTATTTGCTTTGCTATATTTTTGAGGACATTTTTAAAAGGTTGGCCCTCGTAAGTAGAGCTAAACATGTAGACACAAAAATGGGCTTTCTGATTCTGATCAGACCAATTTCAAGTCTTGTATTACTCCAAAGTCTCTTTCTTTTTGCATAATATATTAAAATAAAATAAATAATATATTAAAAACTAAATAAATTATATCCAAATAATATTTCATTTACATTTTCAAAAAAATAAAAAAAAGTGATGTGACATACAGCCAAGTATGGTGACCCATATTCAGAATTTGTGCTCTGCATTTAACCCATCCAACCCAACCACACACACACACACACCCGGGGCAGTGGACATTTATGGTGCGGTGCCCGGGGACCAGTTGGGGGTTCAGTGCCTTGCTCAAGGGCACCTCAGTCATGGTATTGCCGGCCCAAGACTCGAACCAACAACCTTAGGGTTAGGAGTCAAACTCTCTAACCATTAGGCCACAACTTCATGCATTAAGCAAGAAAACACAGAAAATGCTGATAATGCTGAAAAATCAGTGTGTCAGTGTTTGCATTCATGTTTGTTTCATATGTCCAAAAACAAATAAATAATAATAATAATAATAATAAAAATAATAATAATAATAATAATAATAATAATAACAGAAGTAATGTAACCATCAAGCAAAACCTTCAATGCAAAAACACATATACCTTCTTATATATATATATATACATATACATATACATACATATATACACACATGTACAGTGTATATATACTATTATTCAACAAGGATGTACTAATTGTTTGTTTTATATGTCCAAAAACAAATAATAATAATATAAAAAATAAATAATAATAATAATAATAATAATAATAATAACTAATAACAGAAGTAATGTAACCATCAAGCAAAACCTTCAATGCAAAAACACATATACCTTCTTATATATATATATATACATATACATATACATATACATATACATATACTATATACATATAACATGATATATATACACATACATATACATACATATACATATATACACACATATACATATACAGTGTATATATACTATTATTCAACAAGGATGTACTAATTTGACCAAAAGTGATGGTTAGGATATTTACATTATTACAAAATATTTATATTTCAACTGTTTTCAACATTGATAATAATTAGAAATGTTTCTTAAGCAGAAAATCAGCATATTAGAAAAAAAATTATATATTTTTTTCATCAAATATATTAGTATCATGTGACACAGAAACCCCCCCCCCCCCCCAAACAAAAAAGGCCTATAGTGTGTTCATTTCACTTAAGCCTAAGATATGAAGACTTTGAGGGAATCCCTGACTCATACATCACTAAACGCTTCATCTGCAGCCCCTTTCTCCCTTTTTGCTCTCTGCCCCGAATGCCCCCAAGCCTCCGTCTACTGTCCTGCTAAGATCATTGCTGCAGACCTTGAGAGAGAGCTAGAGCAAGTGTACGTGCCTATGTGCGTGTGGATCGTCGTCTGTGTGCTTGGGGTTAGGAGACTCACAGCAGGATAAATGTGAGCAGCAGGACATTAGCTGCTAGCAAGAAAGAGATCACTGCATGCTGGTAATAAGCCACAGTGGGACATCAGTAGAGAGGGGAGAGGGCTGAGATGGCCACCGCAATTGGATACAGACACAGACGCGGCCATTATCAAAGTTGTGTGCTGGACTGTTTATGAGCCTGTCCCCTGATGGGTTTTAATGGGCGAGATAGAAAGCCTGCTGCAGGGCAAGCCCAGGAGCTAATGGAGGAATTTATGAAACAAGCTCACTCTCAAGGACATGACTGTCAAATGCTGAGTTCTGCCTCTTATGGCTGCTTTTGTTCATTTTATGGACCTTGACTAGACAAAGAGGCTTTTCTGGCCTGCTGCCTAGACACCAGAAAGGTCAATGTCAATGACCTGAGACTACACTGGACTACACTACTTAAAGTACTTTGGCATACTTTTTATTTTGCAAACTAGTTTGCAGACTAGTTTCCCTCCTTCCTTGTCACATTAAGGACATTCAGACAGATGGTTCAAAAGTGCCTTTAATTTAAACATCAATAGAAAAATATGGCGTAACAATCAGTAACAATCATTATGCAAATCTTCCCACATCGTGACATAGACATGTGGGGGGGTGTTTAAACAAGGTGTTTCGGGGGGCGTGGACAAATCTTAACTTTTATAAAGAATACTGTATCTCTTTGGGTTTGAGACTTTAGTCTTTGCAACTTTAGGGATCTTATCTTTTCATGAACAGCTTGTAACACTCCAAAGAGAAAGGAAAACTTGAAATCGCATCATACTTTTATGCAAGGATGCATTGATCAAAAGTAACAGTAAAAAATTTACAAAAGAGTTATTTATAATCTCTATCATTTTTATTATTGTTATTATTATTATTATTTTTAACTTTCTTTTCTATTCATTAAAGAATCCTGAAAAATGTATCAATCTTAACATTTGAAAATAAATGTTTCCTTTTAAGCACCATGCCATTTGCTAATTTAGTTATCTCAACTTAGGACTATAGGTTTAATCATGGCCTACCACATCTACAAGAAGTGCTTGAAATTTCTTCATTATATCAAAGACTCTTTTCTTTCTCTTCTTTGTTTTAATCTGCACAACTCAGGCAATCTTTTACTCGATTCTCTTTGGAAAGCCCAATTCTGTCTTCATTGAGACAAATTTGTGATTAAAATTCTGCAGCACCATTAAACTGTAAACAGTAATATAAAACAGAATAACAGTGAAAACTGAGGATCTTTCCTAGCGAGCAGCACCAGAAGACACGCAGAGAAAGGTAAGAATCAAAGCCACTGCATTATAAATCTCTGGAGATATCTTGAGCCAAAGTACCCAGCAAGACTGTGGTCCCAATAGCTGTACCGCTGTTTGCTCATTCATGAGTGCCTGTCAACACTGGGATTCAACCCATTAAGCCATCAAACGTAAATCTTTTTGCTATATTCTGTGTATACACACAGCTGAAAATATAACCTGCCACTGAAACGCAGTGGAAATGTAGTCGACAGGTCACAGAGATTCTTGAAATGTAGCATAAAAGCCCAATAAAATGTTCCAACACCCTCTGCAAACTCGCAAGTAAGAAACAGCAGGGCCAATTTCAACTAGATTGGGCAAGTTGCTTTGCGCAGACCTTACAGTTAATTGACTAAAATGCTTTTGAACAGGCTGCATCATGCTGCCAATATCTTTTAAAGATTTCCTCAATAGTGTCTCATTACCACAAATCTGCTCGCTCAATTACTTGAGGGGCACTGGGAAGCACCAAACATGTAAATATGCTGAAATCCGTTTTCAAGGTCCCAGTAAAGTCTCAGGGCGAAACAAACCCAGCAGACTAATAAGCCATGAACTGAAAACTTTGACTGTACAAAAGATCAAAGACCTATCAATAATACAACGGAGATTAATGAAATCTCAGAAAAATGGCTTCGACTTTGAATTCAAAATTTGGAGTTCCTTTCAGACGGTTTAAATTGGGCCATGCGCAAATGTGAAGAGATGAAAAAAAGGAAGAAAATTACATCTTTGCCACAGAGACGTGTCTTTCAGCCTCCAACCCACCAAAGCTATTCATTTAGTCCCAACTGTTCAGGTAAAAGCCATCAAAAAAAAAAAAAAAAAAAAAAAAAATGATGCGTGCAGTAATCTCTGCTTTTGAGATGTACCAGTATAATAGTCCAAGTGCTGGAATATTATCATTCCATGGCAAATTTGCCAGTCAAAGCACCTGATGTCTAGTGCCTGATTCATTTGCTCTAGTGGAGTGGATGTTCACTGTACTGTAGCTGGAAAACTTTGTGATTTTTCAATAAAACTTGCCCCAAATGGCTAACTTTATGGGGACTTGTGCTCTTGTAGTCTACCCTCGTACGTGTCTGTGAATTATATGAGAGAAAAATACATCCATTTCATCATTTAACAGTTTAAAAAAAGGGGGGTGGAGGGTGGGGTTTGGGGAGGGGTTCCATGATGAATGGACCTCTGAGAGCAATATGTGATGTGTGCAACCCTTATAGACAAGTTTGTTTTGTAAATCTGCACTGTTCTGCAAGACTGAACACACATTATTATACACCTTTCAGAATTGAACTGAAAGTGCCTTTTACATTCCTGAATTTGGAATGAATTTGAATGTAAGTAGCAAATAGCTAAATGCTAAACTGTATTATAATAACTTTCGATATACACTTTTTGGGATAATTCATTGGGATATACAATCAATTGTTTTTCATAATAAGTGTTTTGAATAATGTCTATTGTTCACTATCTTTCTGTTTGTCAAGCTACACCACTGTTCAAAAGTTTGGGGTTGGAAAGATTTAAAAATAAAAATTCTTATGCTTTCCAAAGATTCATTTATTTGATCAGAAATACAGTAAAAACAGCAATATTGTGAAATAGTATTACAATTTAAATTCAGTTTTATTTTGTGTTACATATTTTAAAATGTAATCTGCAATGCAAAGCTGAATATTCAGCTACATTTATCCAGTATTAATTTAGTTCTAATATGCTGATTTGATGCTCAAGAAACATTTCTTATTATTATCAATGATGAAGACACTTGTGCTGCTCAATATTTTTGTGCATGTATTACATCACTTTTTTTCAGGATTCTTTGATGAACAGGAAGTTAAAAAGTTAAAAGAACTGCATTTATTTGAAAAATAAAACGTTTGTAATGTTATATCTTTACTGTTACTTTTGATTAATTTAAGGCATCCTTGGTGAAGTATTATTTTTTAAAAAACATAATGACCCCAATCTTTTGAATGGTACTGTATATCATAATACTAATATAATATTTTTCTAACATTTTGATGTTTGTCCAATTCACTGTATTAAATAAGCTAATACATCAATTTAAATTCATAAAAAATTCACACATTTCAAAATTTCACAATTATTTTCATTGTGCACAATCCAGTGAAGTTTATGTTGTCATCTTAAAATAAAATAAAACAACAAACAAACAAACAAACAAACCAATGTTTTTGTCCAACTCTGGTTTACTAGATTACTTATAGATGATGACAATTTCACTTATTCAGGCCATTTATAATATGTTTTTACATAAACAGCAAACTGCTATAATTTTTCTAAAAGCGGTGCTGTACTGTATATATTTTAAAACTTAAAAAAAAAATAAACTACCAGATCCCTATGACTTTCATAAACAAAAATAACGAAGAGATTTGAGTCAGAGCTGAAATTCTCAAATTGACCCACTGCCTGAATGTCACTGTGTTGACTTCCTCTGAACAGTGACTGCATTTGCTAGACTGGTTTCCCTGCCAACTGAATGTGTTGAAATTCAGGAGAGCATTGTCAACGTCTCCCTGTCCTCCTCCTTTTCTCCATCGGAGTATAAGTAAGATTTATGGTGTCAGCCCCTGTAATCTGACCGGCATGAAAAACAGATGCTCTATCTTACTTTTCATCTCTCTTTGCTACCCTCTATTTGACCATCCTAACTTCATTCCTGGTCACTTAATGGCTATCTTTGCTCTGTTATGACATATAAAACCTGCTCTATAATGAAATACGAGGGCATGAAATATAACATAATTACAGAAATGTGGTGTATTAAAAAGCGATCTAACGTGACGATCTTAATTCACCACAAAGCAGAGGGATTACTCGTACTGCAGCACAGAATTAGCTCTGTCTCACTCTCCTGTTTCTTTGTTCAAAGGAATAATTGAATTATTGGGGCCAATTTTTGTGGCGTGCTCCTTTCATGCTCTGCAGTGTTCTCAGAGCATTGTTGCATGCAGTTCTTTTTATAGCTATCCTCTTCGTAACTGGCTTTAATTTACAGTCAGTTCTGTATGTGCTCAGGAACATGGGAAGAAACACATCCTTGTTATTTCTTCAGTGTTAGCCTGGAGCTACACATAAACATTCCCACATAATTCACTTGTCCAATGCACTCATGTTCAGTTTGTTGATTTGAGATGAATGCTGGAGAGTCTGTATGTGTTTGAGGGGGCTGGGAAGGCTTATTTTATCATAAGCCTATTATCAAATACTACAGCTAGAAGCACCATGCCCATTCAGATGAGAGCTATGGATTTTGTGAGTCATGGATCTGAACAAATTTAGTGAAATGTAGCATTACATCACTTGCTCACCAACGGATCCTCTGCAGTGAATGGGTGCCGTCAGAATGCGAGTCCAAACAGCCGACAAAAAACAACACAGTAATCCACATGACTACACCAATAAATAAATTCATCATTAAAGAATTTTAACTTTAAACTGTCGGATCTGGCCAAAATCAAGTCCATAATCTATAACATTTCCTCCAGTAAAAATTCCATCCCCTGTTGTCCTCACACATCAAAATCAAAAAACTGTTTTGGACTGGTTTAGTTTGTAAACAGTGCTTGATTTGTGCATATTTCTCTCCTGATTCAGACAAGAGTACTATTTAATTTTATTTTTATTTTTTTACCAGGGATAGCAATTTTATGGATAGAGGACTTGTATTTCAGCCAGAAACAATGGCTGGAAGTTAAAAATGTCTTTATGATAAATGTGTTCAAACACGCAGCTTTTTGCTTCATAAGACATTCATTAATGGACTGGAGTCTTGTGGATTATTGTGATGTTTTTATCAGCTGTTTGTACTCTCTTTCTGACTGCATTTTTATTTATTTTTAAAAAATTGTCATTTTTGGGTGAACCATTCCTTTAAGTTGGTTTGCCCACTTGAAATGCACCATTGTCATTAACGTCTCTTCTTCAAAACTTTAAGCCAAGCAATATATAAAAGCAAAAAATCACAAGTCCTCTTATAGTTTGAACTATGATAAAAGAGCATGGTCAAGGTGGCATGCTGAACCTTACTGACTTCTTCATTTGAGAGCAATAAAAAAAGAGGCTGGAGAATCATTAAGTGTACCCAAAAAGAAAAAAAAAAAAGAAAAAAAACCAGCCGTAAATGCCCTTCAAGCTGAGACACTGTGCTAACAAGCAGGTTGAGAGAGCCAGTGACATGTGCCCTCATCTGGTCTGCTTTACTCCCAGCGGGAGGGAGATCCCAAGAACCAGTGAACAAGCTGAGCATTGGATTGGTGACATTCTCCTCCTGCTCATTGGATTTGTCTTTAATTGGGTCCTTCTGGTTAAGTGAAAAAGATGGGGGGAAAAAAATTCTGATATCACAATGTAATAGAGATACAGAAAGAGGTGGAGCTGGTAAATTAACTGATTCATGTGACATAATGTAGAAGTCTTTGTTTCTCACAGTTAATTCTGATCTTATTCATTTTTCCCTACTAACACGTTTGACAAGTCAGATTTCCTGTTCCTCATGGTTTAGCATTCATATTCATACTTATTTAAACTAGTAAGTCCATTTCATCACACCCCCCCACTTCCAAAAAAAAAAACAAAAAACAAAAAAACTTTTGCACAATCCTAATCAAGTCTAATTAAGTCTAATTTTTATAATGCTTTTGTGATAATTAAGCACATTTACCTTAATTCTTATTACCATCCAGCCTTTTTATTTATTTATTTATTTATTTATTTATTTATAATTTTCAGTATCTCAATGTTACTTAACATAAAACTCTCATTACAGTAATAAAGTAAAATTATCTGTTATTAACATGATAAGAAGCCTATAGACTGTTATTAACATGATAAGAAGCCTAAAGTATATATAGGCTTCCTTTATGCAAAATGTATATATATATATATATATATTTTATATATATATAGGTCGTTTTCCGTTGTAAACGAATAATTTTTCGTTTAAATAACGAAGTTCGTTTTTCCTCGTTATAACGACTTATACTGTAAATGTCAACAAAGTTTTAAAAATATAACATATGATTGTCTCAAAAACAAAAGGCTTCCTTTATATAGAACCTGAAAATGTGGGGTTTATTTAATATATAGATTTAGTGCACAAATTAAACTGACATTTTACATTCATAAATGTTAAATGCTTTTTGAAACTCAATATGGCATTGTGTATTTACAGTTCCTGCTAGACGTGCACCATTATATAACGCAAAAAGAAATACATTATCAAACAGACATTGACATTCTTGTTTGCACCAATCATTATATATTTTAATGCATTAGCTCACTCAATTTAAATTTAATTTTAATCAATGATAAAAGGCATGTTCGTTTATCTACAGATATTATCCATGTGCTTCTTTCCTTATTACTAATTTAGCAAGAAAAACTGTGATGTAATGTAAATCCATAGTAATTAATGTTGTAATGGTTTTTTTCCACAGAATGTACACATGAACGCTCTATTCAAAAAGAACTTATCACACCTTGATAATCTGCCACTATATTTAGAATTTTATTTCACTATAAAGGGAAAATTTTGATTAATCCAAGCAGCTCAACATTGGTGTTGCCATTTAAACATGTTACAAAAAAACGTTTGCAGCAAAAAATCAACAGTGAATCAGCCTTTATTCATACAGTAAAGTGTTTCTGGTAATCCCTTCCTCGTTATAGGATAACGAGTAAAAGAGGAAAAATTAAAGTCGTTATAACGAGGAGGGAGGGGGTTTTCGACACACATAAGAAGCGCCTGCCATGGCGGTCCATCAGATGCTAGTCACACACGTATAAAAAATTTAGATGCAAAAAACGACCTCACTATCTTATTATAGGGGTTCAGAGGTGTGCTGTTGTCTCAGGAGATCTATCACTGCTGTACACTGATAATCTCCAGCAGTGTGAGTTTGTGTGTGAAAGAGATCAATGATTAGAAAGAACCACTGAATGTGTGTATGTACATGCACATGCCAAAACATTAAATCAGCCAGGAATTTGTTGTAAATTTCCAATGAAGACATGTCTCATTTGTCACACACTATCAGATTGACCTACAGAGGTGTGTCCTCCTCATCTCAGTTGAACAAAATGATTACACACCCACTGAATGTGTGTGATGTGTTTAAAGTCAGTTTACCAGAGAGTCAAAGTCAGCCTTGTGTTCTTTAATGAAGACATTTCATGCAAATTACCTCACAGGAACTATTACAATGTACAAAGTCAGCAATTTTCTCTCCGCAATTTAATAGACCTTACATGGCTTTGTTTGGGCATCTAATGAACAAAGAAGACTGAAACTAACTACCTATTTGTTCCGTTTTTTTTTTTTTTTCTGAGTTTGCATATCAAGCTCACTTGGGTCTCATATGCACGACAATCCTGGGAAAAAAACAACTTCAAATTCATCAACATCATCATTACTCCTGGAGTCAGATTTCTGCATTTTTGAGTGATACTTTTATTTATGTATTTGAGCTCAAGGGAAAGGTGCTAATAGTGTGGGCATGTGCAGGAAGGACAGAAATGTGCATGTGACCAAAATTTTTACAATTTACAGCATCTTTACACAGTTTACATAGTTACTTTTTAAGATAATTTATGGGTTTCTTCAACTTTTGACAACTTTAAGACTTCATTAAAACACACATTTCATACTTTCACAAGTTCAGTCAATTTTTCTACAAATAATGTCCAAAAATGTGTTCATATACAACACAGGAGATGGAAAAAAATGCTGTTAGACTATTCACAAGTGAAATTTGCCTTGATTTTTCTTTGCTGTCTCTACACATCACTAACACTGTTGTCTTCTTGATAAAAATAAAAAGTTTATTAGAGAGAAAACTGTGCAGTGTTGTAAATGTGATGCAACAACTAAATGGCAGATATAATTCACATTTTTAAATAAAATATAGAAATCAATACTAAAAGGCTATTCTCACACTTTTGCTTAACCAGTTCATGTTCTTATTTTTAATTTCCAGATTTTATGATTGAAATTACAATTTATATGTTTCCAAGTTATAATCAACGAGACCTTAACATAACAAAATTTAAATCTAACTGTTTATATATGTATATATATATAAATATATATATATATACAGTATATATAAATATATATATACAAACAATATATATATATGTACAGAGAGAAAGAGAGAGACAGGCTAAAACCTCACGACTGTAAGTTTAAAGTTTTTCTTCAAAAATATGCAAACTTGCCTGTGTGTACTCTAGATTTAAATGAGCTTCTAATGACCAGCAATATCGTTTGGTGTAAGAATGCTTCAGCTTTATGTATGTCAGCTGTGCACAGTCATCAGAAGCTTGTATACATGTTTATTTGACAGCTTATGTGGCGTGTCCTTGTTGCACCCTATAAGCCATGGCAGCAGCTTATTACCTGTATAAAAGCACTCTTGCAATCCTTACTGCCAACATTAACTCAGCAAAGCACACACGTTAATTGGATTTGACTGCTATGAGACAAGCTGCATATAATTTGAGCTTTAATTCTATGTACGAAGAAAAGAGTGGATGCACAAAAACCCTGGTTGAATTTCATTTGGAAACTGCAGTGTTTTTCAGCTCACTCTATAAACTGATGTTGTCCTCAGATGACCAACAAGGCCCATCTGACTGATTTAATTGGTGAAATATCAACAGTATGTTTCAGGGCCAGTCCTGTGTATTAAACTGAGCAGAAGCCATTTAAAAACGCACTACGAGTACACAAAAGTGCTTGTGGTTTCAAAGATTGACTAGCTGTTTTTTGCTGATGGATTTTTCACCCTGCAAAGAAAGTTTGGTCATCATTTACCTTATTTTGTTCCAAACCTGTTTGACTTTCTTCTGTACAACACAAAGATATTCTGAAGAATGTGCTGGTTCTTTTTTCCATGCAATTAAACTGAATGGGGAAAGTTTTCAAGCCTCAAAACAGACACAAAAACAACATAATGTTAGTATAAGTTGCTAAAGATAATAGCCATCTTCACTGTTAACTTTTGAGGATCATAGTACAGATCTGTTTATGCATTTGATATAAAAGATTGATTCAAAGACAAATCAGACAATGGTACTTCTCTCATTACTTAGAAATGGGCCAAATATGAAGATTGTCAGTGAATAATGACTTTAATTTCATTAAAATCATCATGTTTTTGTTAAATAAAGCTATTGTAAGCTGGCATAACATTTATAAGATGCACAACTCATATGGACAGCTTTATGTTCTTTTATGGTGATTTGTTCACACCTATTCAATGCAGATAATCTATTGGAGTGCAAGTGATGTAAAACTAAATTTCTCCAAATCTGTTCTGATGAAGAAACAAACTCATCTACATCTTGGATGGCCTGAGGGTGAGTACATTTTCAGCAAAATGTCATTTTTAGGTGAACTATTGCTTTAAGAAATTCAGTTTTTGAAAGTCATACGGGTTTGAAACAACATAAGGCTGAGTAAATAATGACAGAATTACATTTTCGGGTGAACTATCCCTTTAAAGTGTGGCACATTTTGTGCCATTGTGCTTAGTGTAACAGTAGAAAGGGAGAAAGTGAGAGACGGAAATAGAGACAATAAGATGAAGATAAGACTTTGAATAGTTTTGGTACCCGGTCGGTGGAGTTGAGGGAGACGAGCTTCTGAATAAAACATGGCAGTCGGTAGCAGGACTATATTTTAACTTTATAGGACAAATCCCCAGCTGCTCTCATGAATACCACACCTGCAATCCACCCAGATCAATGGGTCAGATGGGAGGGCCTGGCAACCCTGGTGAATTTAAACGAGGCGACTTTTTGCAGTTACCAAGAGCCAAGCAGTCAAGGTCAGACTCAGGGAGCCAACGGGGCAGACAGGGCTGTGTGTGTGTGAGAGAGGGAATGTCAGACCTCTGTTTCTCTGTTGGATGAATGGGGGATGTCTAGATAGTTCCTAATGATTAGAAATCTCAGTTAGTGCTAATACATCATTTCCCACAGCTCTGGTGTTTGATTAGCATGTTACACGAATAGGATTGTTTATATAAATCACATATCAGGGCCTTGTTTTCACATAATGCAACATCTACAATTAGGTTAATTGAACATTTCATATCTATCAAAGTTACAAAGAGACACTAAATCACTTCCTCCAGGGGGGGAAAATCCTCATGGAAAATCCAAAGGATAACTATGAGATAAAGTTTAAAATAATAAATTAAGTCACACTGTGAGATATAAAGTCACAAGACATAAGGTTGCACCGTTTGATATTGTTACAATATGTGAGATTGTTAAATCACAATATAAGATATCAAGTTGCAATTATGGGGTTGTAATCATCAATCAATCTAAAACACAAGCCCTTGATTCCATTTGATTGCAGCCTTCAGTCTGTAAATCCAAGCTTGAATTATTTGGAAGTATTTCAAGTAAATAAATTATGTTAGAACAAAAATATCTAATTCTAATTCTGTAAACAATAATATTAAAGGTTAAAATTAACAACAGAGGCCAACAATTATTACATTCAATTGCTATTTATTTTTTAGATATAATAACAAACACTCAAATAAATAAGTGCATGAGTGTTGTATACAAACATTTATATTGCCTGCCATGATCTCATTGCAATGTAGTTTTAATACAAACTTTCTATTGATATAATTATATTTATACTATAATTATGAGCCAATCCTAGACTTCCGGGGGCCCTAAATGGTTGTTTTCATAACTGCTGGCCAAAATCAAAAATTAAGCTAAAATTTAATAATCTTTGAGAGCAAGGGGGCCCCCGGTGTTTCGGGGGCCCTATGCAACATATGTACTTTGCATATAGGTTGGATCACCTCCATTTCTACTCCTATATATAGTTAAAATATAAACATTTAAATGGTGAAACAGCTGTCATAAAAACTTGTTTTCATGAAAGGTTTATACATTAAATAATACATCACCAACAGATAAAAATATAATGAATTTATAATATAGTACACATATTTATACGAAATATGATTTTCAAAAGAAAGACCTGGTGTTATATTAGACAGCAACTTATCTTTCGAAAATCATATTTCATATGTTACAAAAACAGCCTTCTTCCACCTCAGAAACATAGCTATACTGTGGAACATCTTATCTTTTTCTGACGCAGAAAGCTAGTTCATGCATTCATGACCTCTTGAGTAGATCACTGTAATGCACTTCTAGCTGGTTGTCCTGCATCTTCAATAAATAAGTTACAGTTAGTCCAAAATGCAGTTGCTAGAGATCTTACCAGTTCAAAAAATAAATAAAAAAAATAAAACATTTTTGATCATATTACCACAAGTTTATAATCTCTACACTGGTTACCTATTAAGTTCTGTATTGATATCAAAATATTGGCTACTGACCTATAAGGCACTAAATGGTTTAGCTCCTGTATACTCAACTG
Source organism: Cyprinus carpio (assembly GCF_018340385.1). Lineage (NCBI taxonomy): Eukaryota > Metazoa > Chordata > Actinopteri > Cypriniformes > Cyprinidae > Cyprinus > Cyprinus carpio. The sequence continues at coordinate 248,906 of NW_024879266.1, forward strand.
ATCTTCTTGTGCTCTATAATCCATCATACTCTTTAAGGTCACAAAATTCTGGACTTTTAGAAGTACCTATATCTAAGTCCACTAAAGGAGGGAGTTCATTTTCCCATCTGGCTCTTAAAGTCTGGAATAGTCTTCTTGATAATGTCCGGGGGTAAGACACACTCTCTCTGTATAAATCTAGAATAATAGATACATCTCTCCAGCCAAGCATTCGCATAATGAATCTCAATCTCACCCTTGTTCCCATTTAGATCAGACAAAAGTCACAAACATATTTTTTGCTTGAAATGTTATGAACAGCAGTTACACTAATTCTTTTCTATCTGCTTTTCTGTTCCTACCCCGGGATGCCCATCTGGAGGTAACTAGAGATTACACCTGCTCCAGCTCCAGCTCCAGCTTGGATACAGGCTCACATGTGAAGAGATGATGCTGACCCCGGCGAGGACCCCCAGATGATGCAAACTTAAATCGATATGCACAACTGCCAAAATTTCTCTATATTGTAATCATTATGATCATACTTGTAATAATCGCTTTAATGAGCTTCTGCCTTGAAATTAATTCATTTTAGCTAACTGTACGATTGTACAGTATGACCTTGAACTGTTAATTTGTGAAATGAATTTTACTTGGACACTTGATAACAGATCACTCTAAATTGTAATGTAGACAAATGCATTTTCCATAAAGCTCCTTTGAAACAATGGTGTATTGTGAAAAGTTAAAATTTGAATTTAATTTATGAAAATGCTCCTCTCCTGCTCCTCTCTAGAACTAACTAATAAATGATGGACACTGAATGAATTTCCTAAAGTAAATATAGCATTATGTGATGTTGTACAAGTTGTTTTATCTATGCCCTTCCACAGTTGAAACATGGTCAACCATTTTCTCTGAAAAAAAAAAAATAATAATAATAGCAACATTATAAACTGCCTGACCATCTTAACTGCTTAAGGGCTGGTATGTCATGTTTTTTTTTTTTTTTTTTTAGGCTTCATGTAGGTTTTGGGTTAATACACTGAAAAGAAGAAGATCATGTTGAATACAGAAACTTTTGGGGAAGCATCCACACTGTTATGTGTAAGACATCAAGAACAGCTCTCCTCTCTTGTATCTTGGCCATCTCCACAGGATCAATCTCAGGTCATGATCTCAGCGTTGGCTTGTGTATTCAGGTCATGGCCTTTCAAACATTTCAGCATCATTTTCCTGCCTCCCTGGTTTGTTTTCCCCATATTATTTTATATTGAATGCAACAAAGACATACAGGTGCATCTCAATATATTAGAATATCGTGGAAAGTTCATTTATTTCAGTAATCCAACTCAAATTGTGAAACTTGTGTATAAAATAAATTAAATGCAAACAGACTGAAGTAGTTAAAGTCTTTGGTTCTTTTTATTGTGATGATTTTGGCTCACATTTAACAAAAACCCACCAAATCTCAACAAATTAGAATACTAGACCAATAAAAAAATAAAAAATAAAACATTTTTAGTGAACTGTTGGCCTTCTGGAACTTTTGGAAAGTATGTTTATTGACTGAACATTTGTACTCAATAAATCAGGCTTGGTAGGGGCTGCTTTTTTCTTGCGTAAACGGGTGTAAGTATTGCCTCAATTCACACCGTGGCATGGAGGTGAACTCAGTTTGTGGGCAAATCCTGCTGGAATATGAAGTCAGCATCTTCAAAAAAGGGGACTGGTCAGCAGAAGGAAACAGCATGAATTGCTCTAAAATTTCCCTTCAAACCAACTTTCTGTTTGTAGTGACTTTGGTTTCTTGTTTGTGATCTTTTTCTTCCACACTTTTTCCTTCCACTCAACTTTCTGTTAACATGCTTGGATACAGCACTCTGTGAACAGCCAGCTTCTTTGGCAATGAATGCTTGTGGCTTACCCTCCTTGTGAAGGGTGTCAATGATTGTCTTCTGGACAACTGTCAGATCAGCAGTCTTCCCCATGATTGTGTAGCCTAGTGACCAAACTGAGAGAACCATTTTGAAGGTTCAGGAAACCTTTGCAGGTGTTTTGAGTTGATAAACTGATTGGCATGTCACCATATTCTAATTTGTTGAGAGATAGTGAATTGGTGGGTTTTTTTGTTAAATGTGAGCCAAAATCATCACAATTAAAAGAATCAAAGACTGCTTCAGGTCTGTGTGCTCTGAATTTATTTAATACATGAGTTTCACAATTTGAGTCGAATAACTGAAATAAATGAAATTTTCCACAACATTCTAATTTATTGAGATGTACCTGTATGTTAATACTTTCCCCTTTAAACCCACTCCTCCATTCTGCTCTTCATCCCGCTACATAAAAGATTCGGTTTTCTTCCTTTCAAGTTTTCGGATACAAATGGCCCATTGTAGTCTAGAACCAGCAATTTATACTTCACATTAAATAAGCAGTGATCTCATCCTTTCCTGAATGAATTATAGATTAACTGATTAAATTATGGATTAAACGGACGGATAACAAGGTGGTTGAGAAACCGACGGCTTTCACAAGTTAACACAGTGTTGAAAAAATATGTGCCAGGAGGAAGACAGCTTCTGAGCAGGCTCTGTGAGTTTAAACAGACAGATCGAAGCCGGGCCTGTCACCTAAGGCAGGGCTGCCTCCGATGGGACCTAACCTCCCTGCCTCTGCCATCTGATCCACGCCACTGCTCCTTTTTCCCTTTCGGCTCTCAGCTCTGTTTAAATCTATACTGTTGCAGCTCAACCAAGCTCATCCTGCAAGAACCTGAACCCCCACACACACTCACACTGGACATACAAGATTTGGTGGTAAACACTCAATAACAGAGGGCTCAGTGGGCAGCAACAACAAATCATATATTCTCTCAGTAGATCTCCTGGTCTACAAAACAGGAGCTTTTTCAATATTTCTTTTTTCGAATTGCAAATGATTTTATAAAACTGAAAATTTAGAAAATGTCTGCTACAGGAGTATACAACTAACTATATTATGACCACTGCTGCTCATTGGAAACATGAGAGATCCATAAATCATAAACATCATTTTTATGATTTAATTTTATGTTTTTCATTGTTTTAAACTGATTTTTTTCTTAATTTATTGCATTGCTAGAACTCATTAACAAAATGACTTTTTATTCTATTTTATATTTTAATTTATTTTTATAGTCTATAAAAGTAGGGATGGGAAATCATATTCTCAAGTAAAAATGTAAAACAAATATATTTTTTTAAATACTTTAAAGCTAGTTTAAACAGCTTTGTGCTTTTGGATATTGTTCAATCAATTTACTGTTGATATTTGTTTAAAATGTGAATAGTACTGTTTTTTGTTTGTTTGCTTGTTTTTGTTTGTTTGTTTTATAGAAATTAATATGGTTATTTGACAAAGGTGCACTAAATTGATCAAAAGTGAAAGGGGGGGTGACAGTAAAGATATTTCTTCTATTAAATATATACTTCTTTGAACTTTCATATGAAATATATTTAAATAGAAAACCAGTTATTTTAAATTACAAAAACGCAGACTTTATACATTTATATTCATTCATACATTTCAGAAACATTGCACTTGTCCACAGTTAAAACTTCTTTAAAAATTTGAAGACAAAGACATGATTGTATTTATTGTATAAACTCTATTTAGTGAAACATCAACTGAGTTCACTGAAAAAAAAAACCGTCACTAAATAAATATGCCTTCTCAGTTGTGTTCTGATGTCCCAGCCACTAAACAGATCTGAAATTGCATCTGAAATCTCACTCAGTATCAGCGATGTTAGTATTCTGCGTGTGTCTTGGTCTAGCATTCAGAGAGGTGCAACAGCGGAACAGGAGCTCTGCGGCGGGATCACATTAGAAGGGGACCAGTGAGCTGTGTGGGCTGGAATAATTGCTGTCATTCTCTTTTCATCCTTTCACATATTCTGCCACAATTTGTCCACACACACACACACACACACACACACACACACACACACACACACACACACACACACACACATGCTGTAACATTGTCTCTTGTTGCCTCTGGCGTGGCTGTCAGCTCCTTTTCTTTCAGTCCATCACTCGAGATACTGGCGAAAGCACCGTGAACACAAATAAATGCATGAATAAATAATCAAACAACACAATGAGAACTAAACAAGAGGGCAGATTTAGATGCTATGCCAGCGGATTCACTGAGGCCTTTCTCTGTCTCTGTCTCTCACTCTTTGACGGAGGGGAAAATCATTTCCTGTCTGGATTATTGGTGTGCTTTTATATGAAGGAAATAGGATATGATATTAGACAACATGAATTGTGTTGTGATCAAAGGATGAAATGGCTAAACTGCAGCTCTATTAAGCTTGAAGGAGTTTTGAATCAATGTGCATCGTAACATCAATTTGCTTAAGATTTCTGAAGTACTCACAGAAAATAATGGAGCACCTGATGCACAAGAGTGTTTTTGACTGACTTACACAGACAAACACTGATGAGTAAGTGACAATGTTCTCTCTTATTTAAAATTGAAAACGTAGAAGGAAAAATCTCATTTAAGATCTCTGTGAATTGAATTATACTGAGCAGAAAAAAATGTGTGTGAATAGGATATTATTCATCAGCGCTCGAGAGCCCTGTTCATTAACATTACCTGCGTTATGGCACATATGAACTCCATGGCTGCTCCAATTAACTACTGCACTTTATCATGCTAATTCAACTAGAGAGCAAGTGATCGAGAGGGAAGAAAGAGAGGAGGAGAGAGAGACTAATGGATTAGGCACTAGGGATTCATATTTCAGAGCTGTCATTGTGGAGAGAATGTGTGTCACAGCATGCTAAGGAATGTAATATGATACACTCCGCATAGTCTAAATCAAAGCTACGGGAAGAAGATACGGAGAAGCCTACGGGAGGAAGAAGGAGAGCAGGAGGAGAGTAGAGAAGGAGAGGAGGAGAGGAGAGGAGAGAGAAAGGAGAGGAAAGGAAGGAGAGGAAAGGAAAGGAAAGGAAAGGAAAGGAAAAGGAAAGGAAAGGAAAGGAATCCGCAAAACACAAAACACAACACAAATACATAAACTAAGAATAAAGATTATACAAAACAAATGTTTCTGTGTTTCGAAGTTGCTTCCGCGATGCACAATATTCCATCTTCGCACCACAACTGTGAACTCAAAACCCAAACCACACCACAAAACTGGTGCTTTTCAATGCCAAACCACATGCTATGCTTTCCAGAGAACATCCAATGCAAACTACAAACTTTATATGATTCCTAGCACAGCTGTTCTAAAAAAGCAACAAACAGATTCTGTTTTTTTGCATTCTAGTGTCTGAATATGCAGTAGGGGTGGAAGGGGGTGTTTGTGTGATTGCACTAAGCTGGAAACACATGTTATCTTTACTGGATATTAATGTGCAGCTGGCAGAACTGAACGTTGAGCCAAGAGAAAAATGACTTTCATGAGAGTGGACCATCCCATCAGGGGCAGGAACTTCTCTGTGAAAGGCCATTTAACCACAGAGTTAGAAACAGAAAGAGTGGTGAACAGTCACAGCTTTTTAGTTGACATACTAGTGGGTGTTTTTGTGTGTTCAACTTTATTCCTGCAGCTCAAAATGTGCCAAAAGTGTACAATGGCATCAGTAGTTTTGTCTGCAAACTACTGCTAAACAGTACAGATGTCCAGAGAAGACCAAAACTTGAAAGCCCAGTGCCCAATGCACACATGTGACTGTGTGATTTAGTTAACCAATGAAATCGGCTGCGGGGTGCCGTTAACTTCGAGTCCAATCAACATCAATCTCTGCTCCATTAAAATCAACGGTACATGTTTCTGCCATAGATTCTCAATAAAACACAACTTCAGTGGGACTCTATAGACCCTGTGTCTATGATATCCTATGCACAGTTGCATGTAGATTAAAGCTGATTAAGTTGATTGATGAACAATGTGTTTGTGGTGGATTATATTTTACACTTTTATATTACAATACTGAAACAAATATCGCACCGGTACTATAATGCTATATAGAGTAATGTTTAAAAGTCTGGATGCATTAATAATGTTTGTTTTAAGAAGGTTCTTTTGCTTTGGTGCATCAATATGAAATGTCAATTTCAGATTTCACAACATTCCTTTTGCAAATACTGTAATAAGCCAGTTTTATTACAGGAGTCCTACAAAAGGCAGTATGATCCACACAGAGATCTGATCTTACTATCATCTAGACAGAGACTGCATGAAGAGACAGAAAGTATTGATACTAAAGTCAAAATCCATAGAATAACTGGCAACTTCTTCAACAACCTTAAAACTACTTTTAAAAAGTACACCAAGGAAAAAGCCTTTTTAAAGGCAAATGGTGATCACACCAAATGCAGTTTATTGATATATAAAATGATACATGCATTATTTTTTTTAAATAAATGCCCTCTTTAAGAACCTAAAACCTTTCAAAGTACTGTACATAAACACTACCGTTCAAAAGTTTCAGGTCAGTAAGATTTTATGTATGTGTATTGATTTAATGAACTAACTAACATAAAGAATACTATTATCCATAAATTTACAAATTTCAAACAAAAAAACATAATGTTAGATGATAATAATCAGCATATTAGAATTACATCAAAATTGATAATAATCAGCATATTAGAATGATTTCTGAAGGATCACGTGACACTGAAGACTGGAGTTATGATGCTGAAACTTCAGCTTTGCCATTACATGAATAAATTGTATTTTAAAATATATTAAAATAGATGAACGTTTGGTTCAATTTATATATATTTCAGAATATTACGTTTTTTACTGTATTATTTTAATCAAATAAATTTAGTCTTGGTAAAGTTAAGAGACAGCTGTCTTAAAGAGTATCCCAAAGTCTACATATATGATTTAGTTATTTATTTATGCATTTTTTTCCCCAATGCATAATCTTAAATCAGTTACAAATGTGGGTGGGTTATTAGAAAGACAGATCTAGTTGGATTAATTTCCATGTCATGTTTCTTCATCAGTGGAGTGTGTTATATTGTCCTCTTTCACTTTCCTTGTCTCTGATGCAGTGGTAATGATGAATGCACTGGACTAATCAATGCTAAAATCACTGCAGGAATGTGTGTGTGTGTGTGTGTGTGTGTGTGTGTGTGTGTGTGTGTGTGTGTGTGTACACCAAGTCAGCTCAAAGAACAACCTCCTGCTGTGCTGACAAATCTGATCTATCTTCACATGACCCACATAACGCATCATATTACACACACACTGGACGGGAAACACACACACATAGGGGTGGAAATATCTTTCATCTTCAACTTCCTTCACTCATATGGCTCAGCTGATTTTTCTCTCTTTTTCATCCCTCATTCCATTCCTCTCCTCAGAGTCATTTCTGCCACGAGGTATTGAGTTAGAAGACAAATTCAGTCTCTGTAAGGCAGCCGGTGTAAACACCTGAGAGCCTTTCCACCACTCTCACAGTATGTTTTTCAAAAGTTGAAATTTTTTTTTCTCATAAACCTTCAGCTCTCTTCATCTGTCCCTTGATTCTCTCTCTCTCTCTCTCTCTCTCTCTCTCTTTCTCGATCTCTCTCTCTCCAGAGGTCTGTCCCAGAGGTCTGTGTGCGCAGTTGAGCTACAGAGCTTTAGAGAAGCTATTAAACGTCCTTTTGTTCAAATTGATTAACAGAAAGGACACCATTAATTGAAAAATATGCACCAAATTAAATAAAGAGAGTGAGAGAAGAACGATACAGGCCAAGAAAGCTAATAATCCATAAATATGGACAGACGGCACCGCAGCTATGAATCATTTCCGATTATTTATGGTCAAAATCTGTGACTTGCGCAGAGGTCACTTGTAGATAACTGTGTTTAAAAGGATTATTTCTACCCCTCATAACCCTATTAGCTCCAAATCACGGCTCAAAGACAATGTGGCCTGTTAGCCTAATTAAAACTAATTACTGATGAAAGCTTGATGTAAAGCAAAGCTGGGGCAACACTCTTGTCAACACAGCCTTGAGCTCTCTCTCTCTCTCTCTCTCTCTCTCTCTCTCACTCTCTCTCTCTCTATCTCTCTCTCTCGGTGGAGGCCATCTGTTGGAGGTGATTAATCGAGATTACAGTGACCCTCGGTGCGGGACTCACTTGAGCCATGGCGGTATCGTGCTGACTCGCTGCGCCGGGCTCTTCACGCTCCGCTTAATTCATGTCATCGGGCTCCAAAGATCAGCTCCTACAGGGGGGCTCGTAACCTCCTTCAGGAAGCGCGTCTGAGGAAAGGTCGGTAGCAGTACATCACCGCTCCATATCTGACATCCAACCGCCGGAGCGCTTGGCTCAGGGGGAAATTCCCACACTGGCCCATGAGTGGATTAGCATTTTAACCGAGGTGACTCTCTCAGTACAATGGCTTCTGGATCCCATGTTTTCACCTGGAGCTGTTTGAAATGAATTACTGCTACCGGCGGACAGATTTCTGATGATGTGTATCCAGGACTTTAATGATTAAATGATTCACTGGAGTGATGAAGAGGTTTATTCTTATTACACAATCACTCAGAAAGTACAGGCCCTTCTATGTCAAGACACTGGCCCACGTCAGAGGACAGCTTACATGGGCAGTGATTTTGCAGGTGGGACATGAGAATTTTCATGTATAAAGTATTTGTTTTTACCTAGCTTCACTGAGAATTCCCAATAGATTACGCAATAATAAGAATGAATAAATACATTAAAAATTAATATCATACTAATATCATTATATACGGTTTTGGTCTTGCCACCCACCAGCTCACTCAGCCCACTTAAACAGGCACATCGTTTCTACTGCTTCCTTACCATCTCTGCTGAAAAACTTTTTTCTTAGAACGCAATCTCCAGATGATCTCGCAAAGACCATCATCATTATCATCATCATCATCAGCCAGACTATATTGACTGACCTCAACATCACTAAACGGTTAGATTTGACAACACTAATGCCAGTTAGATCAGCTAGGAACCTGGGAGGAGTGTTAGACAGTGAATTCACTACCCAAAACAGACACCCTTTTAAGAAAAGTGAGAAAAGTCAAATCTGGATTATCAAATGAAGAAATATCTGTGAACATAATGTTTAGTAGTATATTGACAGTTGATAGCTAAAGCAGTGTTCAGGTGGAAAAGCAGCCCTGTCTGAGCAGTGATGCAGCTGTCTGAATTCCTCTTTAAAGTGCTGATTAATGAAATGAATGCCAATAGACCAGCATTTATCAAAGAATTGAATACCTATGAAAGGACGTGGAGTGGAGTTTAATTAGATGTTTGCCTGGGAGACAGAGGTAACGGCTGGAAGTCATCCAGCTACAACACCTTTTTAACTTAAATGTTCAGCTTTGCTTTGAATTAGATAATGAGTATATACATTAGGTATATATGTGCTTTTGACACCACATCGAAGAGCATCAAAACAACATTTATTATTTGAATTTCATGATTAAATTAGAGTAGTCCAGACTTTGTTTTCTAGCAAAAGTAACACAACACAAAGCTTACTTGCAATTTCTGGATAGCAGATGGTCTACATGTAATGTTTAGTGAAGTTTTGCTCACGCATCAATAGAAAACAGCACAGATCTTTGAAGATTGTTTAATATGAAAGAATTGATAATGTCAACCCAGGCCTAATTAGGACTGTTAACTAATTTAATACACATATTAACACTTAACACAATGTTATTTAATATTCTATGATATGTAACTTTCCCACCTTCAGAACTAATGTTTATCAGCCATTAATATCTGTAAAAAAAAAAATTAAAAGTAACTTTTAATCAATTTAATGTTTTCTTGCTGAATAAATGCATTCATTTCTTTAAAAAATCTTATTTTTTTTTACAGTTATATAAAATTATAATTTATTATGTCAAGATTAGCACAAATTAACAAATTATACAACTTAACTAGTGCAAGTTAAGTTGTTAAGTCTGTAATGAATAATTTTCCTCCATTGAGAGCAATTTTGTCTTCTACAATAATCTGGGGGCTTTTATGAGCAATTACTGATATTACATTTACATTTACATTTAGTCATTTAGCAGATGCTTTTATTTGCTGATATATGCAAATAATGTGATTAAATAATAAGCATATTATGTAATTAATATAATATTAAAATATTCTGAATAACATCTGTAACTGAACAATCCTAGTAGCCTATTTACATATAAAACGTTACTGTGAAGACCTCAGCTCAACTCGATTTAGCACATGAAAAACCAGCAAACAGAGAACAGGGGCCTCTTTAGCATCCAAAACACAAAAATTGAGAGACATCCTTCTGCCTGGTCATGCATGACTCCCTGAGCTCCTCCACTTGAGACCTCGCCTGGAGCTAAGCGATAGCCAAACCACTCACTCTGTCCTAAAGAGTCTGGAGCAAGAGCCTCATCCTCGCCCAAACTCTCCCGTTAGACCTCAAATACCACAACCACGTGCCAGACAATTACAGAGTGAACCAACAAGCAGCAAGTGGCACAGGACCCTTGTAAAGCAGAGCCAAAAGCTCCGCCAAATGATTAGTGAGGGGACAGTGAAGTGTGACAGCAAGCACTACAGCATTGAATCCCAGCTGGTGAAGACTTTTAAAAGTCCCTCAGATGGCCAAACAAGGTCTCAGACGAGAGGGCACAGGAGGAGATTAATTAATACACCATTACAGGTGTTGTATTTCACTAATACCTCATCAAAAATGCAAATATGTTGAAGCATCATATGTTGGATTACCAATGAGGTGTTGATTACTTAGATGATGTTAAATTATTATGCAACCGTATGGAAAACTATTGGAGACAGAGAACATATCGGAGAGAATTCATAAAGAATCAAGTAACTGCAGCAAATTGATTCCGTTATTGCATGGGCAATTGGACAAAAAGCATTATTGATTTCAGAAATGTAAGAAGTATTTGTCAAGAGAGATGGAAATTTATCTAATGGCTTTAGGCAAATGTAAACATTTTAACATATTACAGCACTCTTAACTTTTAAGTCAGAGTTTCTGTGACGTGTCTTATTGATATACATTTATTATATTGCAACACTCATTAACAGGACCGTTGATGTTTGTTTAGATCCCAGCTGAAGACTGCATATTCACATTGATTTTCCCTTATGATTAATAATTATTGCACAAGAATTAGCAAAAAATGAGGTAATGATTGACTGTGTATTCATTTGTACACACACACACACACACACACACACACACACACACACACACACACACACGATCTACAAAATCATTTAAAATGACTCATTTAAAATAACATTCTTTGAAAATTGACTATTTCAAGCCAATTCGATTCAAGCATAAATACAATAAAAAAAAAAGAAATCTCAGTAGCACATATCTGAAGAAACAGCAGAGCAAACTCTGAATACTCTTCCGCACTGTCAAGGCTGCATGGTGTTCTTAATCATAGAAAAATAATAAAGTATCACATCAATAAGCACATTTCCTTCCTGTAAGCTTTCCTTAAAACTATTTCCGTCTGCACTGATTGTTCTGATTAACAATGATTATAAGAGATTAATGTTACACTTGTTTGAATCACAAGGTTTATTAGGTTTTGGCAAGTTCTTAAATGTGAACTAAAAAGATAGATGTGATTTAAGAGCCTTAGTTCCTGTAAATGAATTTTAATTACGGTTAATTTAGATTTAAAACTAAATGCATTTAATCAACCAACATAAAAAATTAGACCACCTAAAAAAACATGCAATTACAGTATATTATTAAAGTTTAATTTTCTGATTAATCAAAGCGCCAGTCAAAAAATCGTATTAATTTACCACATGATAAGTGTTCACATTTATTTTTATTTGATAAAAAAAACTCAGGTTTCTCTCGCCAAAGTTAAAATTAATGAATACTACACTCACAGGAAAAAAGCTTATATGATCACCAAATGACCACCAGCAGCATACAGTATGTGACGATATGTGTCATTTTCACATTCTACATTAAAATACCTTCTTGTTGGAATTGGACAAAAATTATCACTTTGAATGCGATAGAGTCAGCAAAGTCAATTTTGAGAAAAATCTCGAGTTAAAGTTTTCTGAAGTGTCTAAAGTCAACAGAGCAACATGCTTTTCTTAATAATAACAACTATATTATTTTATCACAATATAGCTGTTTTTTATTTTATCTTTGTTATTAAAAATATGATACAAAGATGCAAATAAACTAGTTTGATAAAGAGTAGTGAATGATTCCGTCTTTTATTTTAATGTTTGATTAACATCGAGACAGATCAGTATTGTGACCTACTGTAATGCATGGATCTAATATAATGTTACACATCAGATTTTTCCCCAACCATTAATTAAACGTTCATGTAAAACATAACATATTAAGTTTGTGTGAATCTCGCCAAGACATATTTCTCAATAATGTACTTTATAAGGGAGATTGCACGCTCTCTGAGAGGCGCGTCTTATGCATGCATTTTGCAAATGTCAGTCAGTGCGATCATTTTGTTTTCATCAGCATGGGTTTGAAAATCATATTTTACTGGCTCAGACTCATCTCATATAGAATTCTCTATGAATATTCATAAAGCTGGAAAGTCGTCCAGAAGTGAGTAGAGAAAAAGGTACTCCTCTCAGAAAACATACAAATAAAGATCATCTTAGATGTTTAATTACTATTTGAAGCATTGGGAACAGTAGAATAGGGGTTACTGAACTCATTTTTGTGAAAACCTCAAAATCGACCAAAACTCACATTTTTCACTTCTTTTGCCTGTAGATCAATATTAGTGCACATTCTGACACGTTTTGCCAGCACGGGTCACATATAAATAAAAATAAATACATAAAAACACTCTGAAGGATTTGGAGGTGTTGATAGACTTGGACTCTGATAATTCATGTTTTGATCATCATTCTGAATCTAATCCAGACAAAGTCTTGGACCCAAATACAATTTTTTCCACTTTTTGTATGATTTTTTTTTTTCTTTTTCTTTTAATGGAACTTAAAAACATTTCAAATCTTGAAAAAAACACAGAATGATGAAGATAAATTTCTTTAATAGTATATATATATATATATATATATATATATTATAATATATTATATATATAAATATATATATATATATATATATGTAAGATAGAGAGAGTGCAAGCAAGACCTTAAAGAGCAGGGAGATAGATGCCATATAAATATAGAGAAATTGTTGCCCCAGTGCAACTATTGTGCTGTTTTTTTTTTTTTTTTTTTTTTTTTTTTTGTTCAGAGAATGTAGAATGCAAATTATTGAAGCTTATCAAAAATAATTGTAAATTTTAAATGTTTGATTCTGGTCACTCATGTCTTCAAGATTTTTACTGGACCATTGCTTTTTAAAACATGAAATTATGCTAAACTGAAAAATGGTCATGAAAATCCAGACGGTTCATTTTACATTATATCAAAGGTGCCTAAAAAAGCATGACCGCCTGCCTCTTTTATCTGTCCGTCCCAGAACTCCCAGAAGAAACCCAGCGCCTCCATGATAGACAGCAGAAATTACGATGTTCTCACCATAGCCAGTGGCACAATGCCCGTCTTTCTGTGCCAGGTGGATGTGCGTCTCAGTTTCCTCGTTGCCGGCCCTGATGCCCGGGTATTCCACCGCCCAGGAAATGGACCTGCTGCCTACCATACTTCCAACACCGTCCACCTCCAGATCCACCTGAACCACCTTCTGCCAGCCTGGCTCCACGCTGAGAAAAGAGCGAGAGAGACAAAAATCAATAAGCGCTTTGAAACTGACAGTTTTCTAATAATCCATGCCGTGATTTTGAAAGAGAAGTCACAAGGTCAAGAACCACGCTGAGAATTTTCCATATTCAAAAACATTTTTTTTTTTTTGTTTTATATTCAAAAACAATGCAACGACCCATGCGACCACATAGAGCGAGTTGAAAATAACAGATCGTGTGATGTAACAAGTCTCCAGAGTAAGCAGGTTTGAAGCCACGTCAAGTCACTTAGAGTTTACTGTCACGAGTCGATCGAGGAATAAGGAGACATGCAAGTGAGAGACATCAGAGCTGCGGAGTGCAGTGACACAGCTCTCAGCGATTACCGCACCGCAACACATTAAGAGAAGGATAGAGAGGAGAAACCCAGCAGAGGGGAGTAAGGCAGGAGGTTGTATAGGAAAGGAAGTGATATGGAGAGACAGGGAACAGATGGAGGTAGACACATACAGAGACTACAACTGACAGGAACAGAAAAAATGAACGAGAGAGAAAGAGAGAGACAGACAGAGAGAGAGAAAGCGAGTGAGAGCAAGAAAAAGAAACAGACACAGAATCTTCATTTTCTGCCTGAGGTGGTGATCACCTTGCCTCAAATTGCATGCAGAGTTGAAGAATAACAACACAATTTTTCTAATGTTTTTTTTTTTTTTTTTTTGGTACATATAATAAAAAAAACAAAAAAAAAAATAAAAAAAAAAAAAATAAAAAAAAATGGCCAGGATAGATCCAAATACCAGAAGCTTATCTGAAATTTTAGTTTGTCAAGTTACAAGCTATTAATTAATTTTGTTGAGTTGAGAGCTACTGCTCTGAAATAGTGAAGTTTTGCTACAAGCTACAAACAATACACTGATGACATGTAAAAGGGCAATATTTATACGAAAATTAACAACTATCTAAAAACTATCCAATAAACTAATGGCTTCTGAAAGTTGTAATTTGTGGTCAGTTTGTGTGTTGTTGTTGTTGTTGTTGTTTTGTTTTTTTTTCTCCGTTTTTTGTTTAGGGGTAAAATGAATTTCGAAATACATGAACAGCAATATACTGTTAGCGAAAATCCAAACAGCGCCCACACTGCTGAAAGCATTGTTTAAATGAATATGTAAATATGTGCTGCATGCTTTCCACTCAGTAACAAAATAAACACCACAAAAAAAAAAACAGCATGCATTTTTTATATAAAGCATAAGAAAAAGCGTCTGATCATAGCAATATGGGTATGTTAGTATGAGCTCTGCAAAGTAGCACTCCAGTAAAGTCACGTCATGTTTTATTTATGTCATTTCATTCAATAATAGGAGCACACACCTTCTATTATGTCATCGTCACAGACCAATGGTAGTATGAAGGTGTTTTGCAGCTCTGGCAAACTGACTTTCTGACTTTGTTAGGAGAGAGATGAATGTCCGAATGAACTGACTTAACAGAATGAATCAGATTTTTTAATGCTATATACAGAAATGGTTGGTCTGAATGGACTTTCCAATGCTACATATGAGAGAAAGGGCTGTCTAAATGAGCTAATTCTCTAGAATGAATGCTGCATACAGGAGAGGACTGTCTAAATGAACAGATTCACTAGAATGAGGCCAGACTTTCCATTGCTACCCATAAGGGACTGATCCTTTTGAACAAACCAATTCACTACAATGAGTCAGATTTTTCAATGCTACATATGAGGGACAAAAACATCTGAACCAATGGATTCAATACAATAAATCATTACAACGAATCTGACTTTCCAAATGTTACATCTGAACAAACAGATTCACTTTTTAATGTAAATTTTACTAACAGGTTTGTAAAAACAACTATGCAGCATGTTAAATCATATTTTTGACAATAATAAAGCTAAGTTGTTTATGCATCTACACAAAGCCCATTTTAGACAAAACAAGTGAAGGCAGGCTGTAGACATGTTCTTTTTATAGTAAGAAGAAACAGGGACACATGAATAGCAGAAGCGTCTACTCTCAGAGCGCATATGAGTTTCATGATTACACATTTACAGAAAGAGTGAAAATGAAAACAGCACCCCAAATCCAGTTTCATTATGACAACTCTATCTCTTGAGAGCATCTTTCATACAAAAGATAATCCTCTCTTTCGAAACAGCAAGAGAGTCAGACACTGAGTTTAAAAAGAAACATCCCAGTTGTGAATCAACAACCCAATTTTCCTGACAAAACAGAGGTGCACTGAATGGCAAATGAAAATGGAGAAAGCGCTTTTCATTTCAGGAACACTGACACTGCTCGTTTCACTGGTCCCATGGCACACACGTCCTCAAAGTTTCACAACAGCCTGTCAAAACAGATGCCGAGCTGTTCTGAGGACCAACATAATCGGAAAGTCAGAAACGGAGGCCCAAAGAAGACAACAGATCCAACAGTGCAAATCAACACTAGTTACTTTTGATTATAATGATGTTAATGCTGTGCAGCTCAGGGTATAAATTGATTTTTTGTATGTTAAAAACAAAGGGGCACCTCAGTCATGGTATTGCCGGGCCGAAACTCAAACCCACAACCTTAGGCCACGACTTCCCCAAAATGTATTGCAGTCTTGTGAGCATAGTGAGTTACTGTATACCTTAAAGATATAGTTTACCTATACATTTACTTTAAATTCATTTATCTTTTTAAAGTGCACTGGCTACATCCACACCTAGAGGTATACTAATATAGTATTAATCTGTATTTTTAATTAGATTTTTATTATTAATTATTATTATTATTTTTTTTTTTTGGTTTAATTAACAGTAAATTTTCATTTTGGGGTAAACTATCCCTTGAACTATATTATTATTATTATTATTATTATTATTATTATGATTATTATTATTATTATTATTATTATTATTGAGGTAAAAACAATGTGACACACCTTTAAACTTGCCCATTAGATTGTAAAAAGCAAGAGGAAATCATGTTTTAAAATGTTTAACAAATACAACTTTCACACTGCATTGGAAAATATAACTGTAGCACCTAAACATTTCACGTTACCATAAGACTGGCTTGATTTCACATATTGCAAAAAATAGCATCAGAATCATCTTAAGCAGTGAGTATCCTTCAGCAAATTTTGCTGAAATTTTGCTATATCTTTTAAGTCCATGTGCAGGAATACAGTTTCATGTGTGAGAGGGAGCCAGAGAAAATTAGAGAGAAGACAGAAAGTGTCTTTGGGGATTTGCAGAGATATGAAAGCTGCTCCAGCAGGTACAAAAGCATGAAAAGGGGACGGCAGAATAGAGGGTGACAGCAGTCCTTTTCAGGGGCGACAGCAAAGGGGGAGCGATAGTGAGGCAAGGAGAGAAGAGAGAGAATAAAAAGAGAGATAGGCACTGAGCACATTTAAAACCCGTCCCACAACTCTGGCAGTTTTGCTTTTCTTGGGGATAAAAAAACAACAACTAATTATTAAAATAATTGGTATAAGAAAAAAAGCTATTGTAAATGCATGTGTGACAAAAAATATTGTTTGACTATTTGTAGTTATACAATATTTTGTGTGAAACTTATTATAGACAAGAAAATAAATGGTCAAAAGTCACAAATAATAGAAGGAGAGGAATGAAAGGAAGGAAAACAAATAAATAAGTTCATGGAGCAAGATAGAAAGCTAGAAAGTTGGATTCTATTTTGATGACATTTCAATTTGACAATTCAATGAACTCTTCACGCAGCCACACACACACACACACACACACACACACAATCCTGGAATACAAATAACATTATTTCTAACAAAAATCTATAAAAAGTGTCTAGTCATGCATCGGTTGGACAAAGAGATAAAAACAAACATAATTTATAATGGAAATCTATGGGGGAAAGTAATACATCAAATGCATTAAACTGATTACAGTGAGGGTAAAGAGATTTATAATGTTCCAGAAAGTTTATATTTCATATAAATGCTGTTCTTTTGAAATTTTATAAATCAAATAATCCTGAAAAAAAAACAATGTTTCAAAAACTATATTAAATTTTGATAATAATAAGAAATGTTTCTTGAGCAGCAAGTTAGAATGATTTCTGAAGATTCATGTGACACTTAAGACTAAAGAAAAAAATCAGCTTTGAATCACAGGAATAAATTACATTTTAGAATATATTACAATAGAAAACATTTATTTTAAATTATAATAACATTTCAAAATATTACTGTTTTTATTGTATTTTTTATCAAATAAATGCAGCCTCGATAGGCAAAAGTGAACTTCTTTCAAAACACTGAAAAATGTATAGACCCCGGACTTTCGAACGGTATAGTGTAAGTGCTTTAACAAGAATAATAAATAAAAAAATAAAGGTTTCTACTTTTAAACCTCATGGAAGTTCCATTACTGTGCATTACTGTAAACAAGTTTTGTTCTGTTTGTATCAATGATTTCCTGTGGTAATTGACAGCATGCTACAAATGACGTTGATGCAGCTTAAGCTGCAGTTAACCTTAAACCACTAACGCACACAGGTGAATTTGTCATAATAAAGAATATGTTTAACCAGTTCTTGACATGATACTGTTTTAGTTCGGTCAACAATGTTTCTTGAGTTTCATATTAGGCTGTGAGTGTTTCAGAACCATGGACAGAGACACAAGACAAGGACAACACGCTAAAACTTATAAATAAAATAAATAAATATCTGTCTGCATGCCTACAATTTATTGCTGCCACAACTAGAAAATAATTGTTTAAAATAAAATCACATTTACAACCAGTTTTCTGTGGGCTGAAACAGAGAAATGTAATTTGTTTTTGTTCCATGAACCTTATTTGCATAGAAAGTGGAGTATTGTTTGGTCAGAAAAGAATAACAATGTACAGTGCATAATTAGTGTATATTTGATGTGAATTAGATGCCAGGTTTTGTGGTGAGGACAGCATACGAAAGTGGAAACAGATTTGGTGAATTCAGCCGTTACTGCTTTCCAAGTTCAAGTAAAGTTTCAATATTGGTTGTGTGCAATATTACATGAAGAAATGTCTTTTAAAAAAACTTTATTTTTTCCATTTTAAAACCAATTCCAAATGACGAGCATGAAAACGTTATGTGAGGACACATCGATAGAGACGATAGTACAAAATATATACCTGTGACGAACAAATTTCTACCAGTTTATCGCCCAGCCCTAGTTACAGTATTCCCTATAACTAGTAGTCCAGTTAGCAAAGCCTCCCTGAAATCATAACAATGACTTTTCCTTGTATTGTGAAGCTCCTAGCAGTTTACAGCTCCTCATCCCATAGGAGAGGCTCTACACACAGCAGGTCAGATGAGCTCCTGGTAAGTGTCTGCTGGGACCACATTTAAATGCCAGGGAGAGTCAAGTGACAGAGCAAATAAACAATTTCCCCACTGAGGTGATTTATTTCAGTGCCAGGTCTCTGGGGACGGAGATAATTGAAAGTGTTTGCATCATTCAGTTTAGCGGAGTAAATGTTTCAGCCAGAAGTATCTGGTTTTTTTTTGTCTGTGCACTGTCATCTCATATCCTTTTTCTAACCAAAATCTCTTACATAAAAAGCATTTTAAGTATTTATGTCCGCGTTGACAAAAACATTACATGTTTTTAACATGTCTTTTATATAATAGTACATATGCATGTTGTATAGAAACTCTCAGTTATAAAATGATTATATGGCTATAAATCTGAAATATTCTGCATTTTTGCAATGTAATTGCAGTATTGAGGTATAAAGCAAACATCATCTCCAGACACTTCAATTGTCAGTAATAGTGCACAGAATCTTATTAGTAATTTAGGTTTCTTTTTGGGAGCAACTACTTAAAGATTACAGTGCCAACAACCAAGTGTTCTTTAGAGAGAACCCACATTCCACAACTCACCAGTACCACAGGAAAAAGAATTCATATTTCACCCATAGTTGTGAATGTGAGTCTGAATTGAATGGTGAGATAAAAAGCGTAATATGAATAATAGAAAAAAAAAATTGTATTGGGTTGATCTCACAGGCTGCACACAAAGACAAACCAACAGCACAAGCGTTATAGTCAGATTCACGAGAAAAATGACTCTTGTGCGACAGTTCTTTTGATGAATCATTAAAAGACTCATAAACTCACAAGTTTGAATGAATCCTTCATTGAATTAACTTATTTACTGAAATTCTTACTTAAGGTTCATACATTTTTAAACAGTTTTGTTACTGACTGATTGTTCTCATGTTAAAGGATGATTTTATCTACTCGGAATGTTATATTTATATATACATTTAATTTCTTTATTTACTTATACTTACTATTATTAAAACAAAGTCACATAAAAGTGGACATGAGAAAAAAAAGATAAGAAAAGCTATAGAAAAAGACAAGAAATGGAGGCGTTTGACATCTGAAAGTAAGCTATCTTAACCTGCTTTCACTGATATTCACACACATTTATATTTTTGGACTATTTAAAAAGGATTCAAGCAGTGCACGTACCCCACATAAGGCCTGAGAGGGTAAAATGCCTTACTTTCTGTCAGTACATAGCAGAATAACTACAAAGGAAAACACATTTCTCAATAGGCATAGTTTCTAAAATTATATGCCACTATTCAAGACTGTTTTTCTTGTCCCGGTAAAACACTCACCCGCATGCTTTTGATGGACCGCCTGGGCTTTCCTATCAGAGACGCACAAACACGCAGAACCTGTTGAGAAATGTTCCACCAGGTTGTTTATTATTGGCAGTCCGCAACAACTTTCTCCTACTTTCTCCCGACGCACACACCAGACAGCACAAAGTCATTGAGTACATGGCGCAGTGATAAATACCTGTGACAGACTGTGTGTTTCAGAGGTAGTGTGTTGTTGCGCGGAACCAGGCTTGACTAGAAGAAAAACCCCAACGGCCCATCATACATATTCAAACACCCCACAGCCAGAAATGACTACTCAATTTTCTCCTCACATACCTCACATAAATATGAGTGTGTGTGTGTGTGTGTGTGTGTGTGTGTGTGTGTGTGTGTGTGTGTGTGTGTGTGTGTGTGTGTGTGTGTTGTCAACTCGTACTGCCATAACAAAAAGTCAGTAGGAAAAAAAGAGCAATGATGGACACAGAAGAACCAAGTCAACTGCAGAAGCAGAAAGGATTATAATAAAAAAGTAGGTCAAAACCTACAAATGCATTTGAGTAAAATGCTAGTGGGTACTAAGGGTGGCTTTCTTCCATTTTAAAGTAAACAAACAAACAAAAATAAATAATTGATGTGTTGCTCATAATTGCAACTTTATTTCCTGCAATGTGACTTTACACATCAAAGCTGCGAGTATGTTTCTCTTAATTTTTACTTTATTTATAGCAATTGTGAGATTTTATTTCATTATATGTGACTTCATATGTGACAATGTCTTGCAATTGTGACTTTTTTTACGGTGACAGCATGCCTTGATATTTTTATAAATAGGTTTTTATATACAAATGTTGTCAATTGGAATGATTCCAAAACCGATTTCATATTCCTAACCCCACTGACAAGCTTTAGTAACACATTTTATGTTTCTGAGAGTGTATGAATCCTAAACTTTCTGTTTATATATGACCTTAAACATTGCAATCCATTAGCATTATTTTGTTGACATATTTTGAACTTGTATTTTCTGACATAGCTCAAGGAATCTGGTGTTTTCTTCCTGAATCTATAGTTCCCACTATCATTTTCGCAAACGACCATCGCAAAAGTTCAACCTGTATTTAGAAGCATAGTTTGATGCTAGTATAACATATGTGGGCATAAAAACAAAAACAACAAAGCAGTCCAGAGCAGATGCCATGTTTTTGTTATTTACAGCAATAATCCTGACAGTTTGATCGCATTAATTTTGCCTTTGATCTTGTACTGATTACTTAGCAGAAATTAATCATCTCCACCAACTGCTTGGACATCAACAACAGTTCCAATATAGGTGGTTTCAATGGCGACAAAGTTTTTGTTGAAATTTGTGGACGAGAGTATTTAAAATGTAATTGTATGCAAGATTGATTTTAGTAAGGTTTGCGGTAGTCAGTTTACTGGTATTTTGCACCATTATTTAACGCCCCCCAAAAATTTTTGCACCTGTGATGTTATTAGTTAGATTATCTACAGCTGATTATCCTCGTCTCTTTGTGGGATGCGTTGTTCATTATAGGAAATGAGAATCTGGCTGGCGTCTGTGTTCTTTATATTGCCATTGTCATTAGATCGCGCCGGCAACCACTTTCCACTCCCCATCAGTGCATTTATGGGATTGCGCTCTCGCTATAATCTCTCTGGCTTGGCTTAGAAAATCTGGCTCTATATCAAGTCTACAACACCACCTTACCATTCGAGGCAAAATATATTTCAGAATCAACTGAGTTTTTGATGACATGAAGCCTTTTCATTCCAATTGAGCCATCAATTCGATTACTATTAATAATTTGGGTGCATTGTAAATGTCATTAAAGTGACATATTACTTAAAAAAAACTGTCCTACAATCACCATTTTACTCTGAGTTGGAAACAGACTTCCTATCTGTAGTTTGTTTAGAAGCATTTCGTGTGAAAGCTTCTCTTCCATGCTCAGCCATAAGATAGGGTTTGTATTGTTTACCTCTGTGCTCTGTCTTCTCAAGCGGGCGGCAATTTGGTTAGCTGTGACACTAATAATACATCAAAGCGGAGAATCAATTCCACTACAAGGCTTTGTACCTAAACCTAGAACTAGGGGAACAGCTCCAGCATTGTGTATGTGGTGCACCTGTGCGTGTGGCTTTCTTTATTATTCAGTTTTGTGCATCTAAGTACTAAATACATTTTTTGGATAGGCAATGCGGTGTGTTTTCTGTGTGCGTGTGACTATTAAGGGCTCTGCTGGTGCGTTTTCAAGGGGAATTTCATTTCACAGGTTGAGGAGGGAACTCTGTCTAAAGTGACTGGAGCGTGGATCCACGCTCTGGCTTCTCTAGCCGTGGTGCCCCTGGGGTGGCAGTTAAGGGCAACAGAGTGCAACAGGATACAGCATCCTGACACACCAACGACTGAGCAACCACTGGCACCAGCACTATGCAGAGAAAGAGAGAGAGACCGACTGAAAAATCGAGGAAAAAAAGGGCAAAGGAGTGCATCATATAGAAAATGGCAGAGAAATATTATGGAAAGTTAAACTAAATTCATCTGTTAGCAGTGGAAATGGCAAAACACTATTCTTCAGAGAATAAAGCCAAGCACCAGCCATAGGGTGCTTCCTAACGGGAAAAAACTCACAAATGGCATCCAGAGAGACGAGAAGCAAGAAAATGTTATGAATCACTTGTACTGAAGTTTCAGAATGTGTCAAGTACAGGCTGGAATAATTGCTTTAAGAAAAACCATCTCCATTTAGTTCTTTATTTTAATAACAATATTGCCTATGAAGAAACAAAATGAGATGTTAAAGAGCAAGCTACAGGATTCAGAAATAATAAAAAAGTACCGGTGAGAAATCAGCTGTATATCGTCTGCACTTATGTGGCCTTTCCCCTTTATGTGTTGACAAAACGCCTACAGTAGATTTAGAGGAAAGCATTAAAGACTTGATTTATGTCTGGAATGTGCCACAAATGAAAAAAAAAAAATGAAATGGCATTTTATGGAAGGGGCAGAGATGAGAAAGGATTGAGAAGCAAAAGAAAAATGTGAACAACAGTGTAAATAATCAAAGATAGAAATAGACCAAGAAGAAGCACTAGATCGTAAGAAAAAAAAAAAAAAAAAACATAATGAGAGAAAGAAAAGGATAAAACAGGCTGGAGGAGCCACTTCTTGTGTCCTATTTCCCATTGGAGACTTTCAATTTTTACCTGGTCTGAGAGCTAAGTATTCAGAAAAAAAAGTTTGAATGAGACTGAAAGAAAGGCAGAATGGGACAAAGAGGCCGAGTGTAGGACCCCTGTGTGCCCTTGCCAAATAAAAGAGGGAAGGAAGAGAAAATAATAGTTGATAAATGTCAGTGTGAATAGAGCAGTGCTCAGCCACTGGTTCCTCACGCACAAACACTGGCTGGCTCAAACTATTTGTTTAGATGGACAGCTTTAGGGAGTCTGCCTCTCCTCAGGAGGGATGGAAATGGAGCAGGATGAATTTTAAAGAAGGGAAGAATAAATGCCGTCAACCTTTATTTAATGAGAACGGAAAGGTTTCATAATTTCAACAGCAAATCAACAAGCATGCCGTTTTTTTGGTGTGTTTAGCTGCGAAAAAATGGATCAGTGATCAAAGTGTCCGGGTAAAAAAAAAAGTCAAGAGTGTAGACTCAACCGGTGGCAAGGTGCTTACCAGCATCCTTCACAAAATTACATTTATTTGGAACTGGAAATATTTATACGGCTACGGATGTAACCAAAAGAAATAAATTACCAACAGATGAAACTGACTAGCTGTTGTAGCCAGGAAAGAAATAATCCATACTGTAAGGGTGAATACTTAAATCACTTTTCACAAATACTGTACATGTATAGAGTGTCAAAAGTTTGGTTTCAGAGGTTCAGTGTACGAGCATTAGACATTAGATTACTTATACTTTTTATTTCAGCAAAGGTGATGCATTAAAACTGATCAAAAGTAAAAAGGTGACCAGTGAAACACATTTTATAAAAACATTTTACAAAAGATGTTCAATGTACACATAAAAAAACAAAAATGTTGTGTTTAACAGTTTAACGATTCATTAGCAAAGAATACAGAGTTTTCACTCCAGAAAATAAGCAGCACAACACGTTTCAACACTGATAAATATGAGAAATTGTTTCTTGAGGGAAGCACCCAAATCAACATATTAGAATGATTTTCTGGGGGATTGTAGTTGACACTGAAAGACTGGCGTAGTGGCTGCTGCAAATTCAGGCTTATGGCGTCACAGGACTAAATAAACATTTTAAAATATATGAAAAAATGATTGACTGTATTTTGACTAATAGACTCTCTTTTAATTAACTTCTTTTTAAAAACATAAAAAAATAAAAATAAATTCCGCGGACTTCAGACTAAGTTGTGAAATATTTTCTAACAAACAAATGATTTACATAAATCAAAAACTCAAGCTATGTGCCTTTCACACACAGACTGTAACGCCCCACCTTTTTTAATATGTATTCTACTAGGACATGTAAACTAGAAAATCTTCAATTAGCACACTGAATATGTTGTAGATGTGACATAAAAGCCCTGTAAAAAATAATACATGCATTCAGCCGTCTGTTTAAACTCCATTCATTTATGGATAAAACCTTTTCCTCTAGCAGACGCACACTGATAGGGAGGTTGAATACTCATTAATTATACTACCATACTGAGCCCCAGGGCAACAAACCAAAGCTGTTCTCACATGGGGCTTTGGCAGATCATCAGTGAGATCACATTTTCCAGGAAACACCCCTCATAGCTCAGGAAAAAACAAAACCCTGCATGAGACAACCTGATGATCAGATCTTTATGCATGTTATGCAAGCATGAGCTTCATCTACACACAAATCACCTATTACAACCAGACACTCACTGAGAGGCTTCTGTGTAAGTAAAGCAGACAGGAATCCACCACTTATCTGGATATTAAAAGGCCCTTAGTGTGGCCATTGTCTTGTTTGAATATTCAACGTAACAGCTGCGAGAAATGTGCTGCACATTGTAATTGGCTCTTTGACAAAAACTTTGATTTGATTTGAAATCCTGGAATAAAGACAAAAGACCAAGGTCCCACTACGTTGTGTTCTTTTCGCATGAGGAATAATGATACTCATGAGCATAGCAAATCATATATCTGATTTAATAAATAATGGTACAATATGAAAATACCAAACTATAAATAAATCATTTATTACTGTATAACTATTGATTAAAAGTATATAAAAAATGTGTAGTGTAATGAAAAATATTCATAATACATGCATAAGAATAGATTAAGCATGGCTATTTTTAACTGAAACTAAAAATATTAAGTTGATTATTTTCTTTAAAATAAAGCTGAAATAAAATACAATAAAAAATATTAGGTAAAAAAATGGAAAAAGCACATAAAATATTAAAGCTAACTAAAAAAGCGAATTCAAAATATTAATAAAAACTAAAATAGCATATGAATAACACTAAAATTACACTGTCAATAATATATAATGTCATATAATGTCATACTTGATGCTTCTTTTGAAGCAATTTCATTTCCTTGGTAACAGTGACTTCTCTAATTGGCAGATCTCTCTTCAGAATTATGGGAATTTTTAAGAGATCACACTATGTATGCTTCTGGAGATGTGGCATCTCCAGAAGCATATATCATCACTTAACAATCTAAAAAGCTCCAGGAAAGTCTGTCTTAAAAAGTTTTATACATTATTATTAAAAATGTATTTCTCTTTGGAAAATGAAGGTTATTTTTGCTTCTTGAGCACAACCGCTATTGTTCTATTACTTCACTTGGTATAACATAATGCCTTAAATTAGTGATAATGGAATGATATGCCCTTGCAAATCTCTAAACACACTGCTTTTGCAAGGAAAGGTCTGTCAAATGCATTATGTATCAGATCATAAAAAGGCATTCATTCAGTCATTATATTGTGTAATAGAGGAAGAGGGGCAGCCAGGAGGAGGCGGCCAGACATGTTAAATGGAAGATGGTTAAGTTGTGGTCACATTAGATCTGATGCAACCTGAAAATGCAAAATAATAATACATAATAATACATAATAAATAATAAAAACAACATATGTCAATTTATGCTGAAATGCCTTATATTTGCCACAAAGTTGCCGTAAACAATGATAAAAAAAAAATTAGCATAACGGTATATTAGCTATTTGCTACATACATCAGGGGTGGGCGACGGAGGATTTTTGTATCATGATCAATATTGAAGATGCTCATGATCTTATTTTCGAAAACAAATCGAGAGATCAAGTGTCATATTTTATGTCTGTATGTAATTATATCCACGCGACCTTTCAGTTGGCAGGGCTTTTTAAAGTTATTAACATGTTGTATACAATAAAGAAACATGGATGAATGGAAAGTAAAGAGTGACATGGTTGATTTAAAAAGTGCTTCATGTAAGGTTTGACTCTACTAAAGCATAAAATACTACACATGTTTGCAGATATTAAAGAAACATGCTAAGTTAACATACTTTGTTTATCTGAAAATAATGTTACAGTCAGTTCTTTTCTCTACTTTAAATGTAAGCCTGGCCGAAATGTCAATCTTTGTTTTGGTTTATGTCCCCACCACCGCCAGTGCTACATGATCTGTATTTCAGCACCTGGCTGCTAGCCTATAAAAAAACACAGCTTATTTTGTATTTCATTCATTGTCAAGTGCACTCGTTTCGTTGGTGTCCTCAGCAACCTGCATGTGTCCAGAAAATAGAATTTAAGTATCAATCACACCGCAGCCTTTCAGGTGTCAGGGCTTTTTACACCACAGTTTTAGCATGTGAACCAATAAAGACACAGGGATGCATGGAAATGGAAAGAGAGTGTGCTGCTGATATATAAAAAGGATTTGTAGAGATGTTTAAATGACTATCCTAAAAGCTAACCATCCATTAATATGTTGCAGAGATTAAGGAAACGCTGCTAAGTTAACTACGATTATCGGAAAAAAACAATGCTACAGTCCTTGTCTTCTCTCCTTATATGAAAAGTTCGTCCAAAACGTGCCAGGAATGTTCGATCTTAAATGTATAGGTGGCATACCCGCACCACTGCCAGTTTACCCAATATGTATTTTTCACACCCCAATTGCCATTGGCGGAAACCCCAGAGTATTTCATTAATTCATACGTCGTGCCTCACCTGGAGTGATCCTCAATCTGGCAACCTGTAGGTTCAAGTCTGAGGTAGGATGGGGCCTGGTTGAAAAAAACCCCTCTCCCAATATTTTGATAGTTGGACTGCAAGAACCGTAAGTTCAGCCACTCGGTGTCAAAATAAACCGACATAGCTTCACCGTTAAAAAGGATTTACTACCAAGGAGAGAATTAGCTACACCTCTGTTGCAACAGACTTTTATTTCTACTCTTTATAAAAAACAATATTTCCTTGTTACAGTGTTGGTACAATATTTACATTTCATTACGTTATGTGTTATCCCATGTTGTTCTGCAGTATGGTATGATTTCTTGCATGCAACTGTTATGTAGAGCGGGTTACCTGCAAAAATTGCAAGGCATGGTGATTAGCGTTGTTCATTTGTATCTTTTTTTCTTGTTGTATTTTGTACTCATCAGCCTATAACTGTTGTGCATTATCATATCTTTGTTGTTTCTTAGTTTTGATCGTTTACGTTGTCTCTATGCAACCAAGCTTGAGAACCTTTACGTCCTTACTATTTACATCTTACTTACTAGTAGTCTGAAAAACACAACAGGAAAAATAACTGTGCATAAGATGATGTCCCCGGGATCCTTCCTGCTGTGATATTTTTGCCATATCACCCACCTGACATAAGGTTAATTTTTAATGCCTGAACATTGATCATCCAAAACATATGTTGAAAGTGGCTAGAAAATGTATGAGCAAATTTGGAGTCAATCATTTGGTACACTGACCAACTATTGGTGTAGGTAAATAATATATTGTGGACTCAGAAATTGCTAATTTATTTCACAATTAATTAACAAAGAAAGATAGCACGTAACAATCGGGGACCGAATAAAACATTACACTTAGATGTAGACAGAGTCCAACTCTTTTTATATATAATGTTAAGTGTGGATGTTTTTTTTTTGGTCAGCAGCAGCATTACTAACTATTATTTTTGGCGTTACTTTAAGATTTAGTTTTTTTTTTTTTAATTTAGATTTAATCAACCATATTTTCTGGACTTCCCTGGAGGAAGACACCTGGTTGTTTCTCGAAGCTCCAAACATAGCATACGACCTTTGCCTCCCAAGTTCATGAAAGGAGGAGACGAGAGAGAAATTGCTATGAGAGCGTGCAGGGACACTTAACAGATATAAAGGAGGTGGGTCAGAAGTAACGGCTGCAACCAGTTGGGGTACGTAAACAGACAGAGAAAGATAGAGAGAACAGTGTTCGAATAGAGGGGGGGCTGGGGGGTCCGGGGCCCCCCATAAGCATCCAGGGACCCCCCATAAGGCCCCCAAAATTGCCCTTGGGGGGGGGGTCCCCTGGGTTTTTCTTTAAAACTAAAATGTAGAAACAATATTTTGACATAGCCCTTATCTAGTTTTTGTATATCGAAGTATTGCGCTGTCGCAATCCCCATAAAAAGCTACTTCAAATTAGATGTGCATCTGAACAATACGCTCAAGTGCGCCACACACCTGTTTTCTGAAGGAATTTTACAGACCGCGGGCGCGACGTCGCTGTGTGACTGGCTGGGCAGAGTGATCCTTCCCCTCATTATTTTCCTACCTCACGATGACGGTAAGATAATATTTTCTTTGTTTTAAAGCAATGGATTGTTTGGTACCACCTAATTTACGGCGATACTGAAGAAAGTGTTTATCTTAGAATCTGACAGTGTACTTTTATTGATAAATACTTATAGTCTGTCAATGATTGTTAATTTTTTATAAAAAAAAAAGACAAAGTTAGGATGCAAAAAACAAAAACACACTAGTCCGAATATGGTTTATTGTAATTAGCCATCTAACAAAAAAATTATTCTAAGAAAAAGCTTCCATTGCCACCCTGTCAAAAATGAATTAAACAACTAATTTTTAAATCTTCGTAACCGTAACTGACTGCTCAAAAACTGCCCAAACCGTGTTAATTTAATAAAGGAAATTATTACTGAGAAAAATGTTCTCAGGTGAAGGCTTTTTTTCTTTCAACGAAAACGGATGACAAAGCAGGGTTGCTGCTAAATCTCACAAATTGGGCTGGAGACCCACATGCCACTGATTGATTGTACGGCAAAAACCAAGACAAACATGCAGATCAACCGTTTTTGTTATGAATGTACAAAAATCCTATTATTTCGTTATTATCCGTATAGCCTAATACAATTAGAATGTAGTATGTACAAGGTTAAATGAGAACAATGGGTTTTCAATTCAAATGGTCAAGAAAGCGCAAATTACAATCATAATTTGTTGGTGGAGCCAGAAAAAATAATTTTCCATATGAAAATGCACGAAGAGAGTGGCGTTATTAAGGCCACCCTCTATATAGGGAACATAAATGTATCTAGTCTAGTTGCCTCAAAAGAGTCTATGGCAGGTCATAACTGCTTCCCGTATTTTAGGTTTTTGCATTCTGAATAAATAATGTAGACAAGATCAAACCCTAGATTTTAAATGATGCATTTTAAAAAGAGACGACGGATAGAAGACACACACACGATAGAATATGAATTAATGCAGAAAAATAAAAATAAAAAACAAACTGAATTTAACCCAAGAACAGGTAAGTACAGTAGGCCTATTCATGTGAATTGATAGGGAATTCAAGTAGATCAACAATTAATTAATGGGCCATCATCATCATTAATCGAAAAAATATCACGAAAAGTCGTGCACATTTTAAAGTTCCCTCTTGAAGAAACACGAGTGGGTGACAGAAACATATATTGTCATGTAGGTCTCCCTCATTGACCACTAATAAGTTTTACCCCCAACTATGAAAACGTCCCAGCTAGAAACTATGAAAATGGGTGATATATAACTATATTCAAGGAAGATTATTTTTGGTTTTAATGAAATAAAATCGCCTACGGCGTGTGCACTGTTACAAAGCAGAAAATATAGATTTTTATATGGTAATTTTACATATAGTAGAATGCGGCAGCTGCAAAACTAAAGTTCTGAAACCCACAAGTAAATGAACTTCGACAAGTAAAGTAAATTAGACTTCTATTATTATATAATAATACATACAAAATGTATATTTTAGTTGTTTTTTATAAATTTTGGTGTGTGGGTGGGGAGGACCCCAAGCCAGAGCTTTTACCATGCGAGAAACACTGAGAGAGAAAATGATAAGACAGTGCCAAATCAGCCTCAAAAAAGTGGCATGTCAAGACAGCGGAAAACGAGAGAACATACACACGGGGGGGGCCGCCTTAGCTGTGGTCCCTCCTGAGCTCATCAAATGAGCGCTGCCCACAGCTGAGAAAAAGAGTGACCAAGCACACAGAGAAAAACGTGAACTAAAAGCAACAATCTGATGGTGCATACGCGGCAACGCCTTGCGGAATCGGGTTAACTAGTTTGCCAAACTGTCAAATAAACAGCGGAGATTATGGGTGGTTCAGTGCGCAGATCTAGTTTGAGCGTTATTCGGCCCAAAAAAATTTTATGTTCAGGAGGGTGGATAATCAACTGTAGAGAAAGAAGCAACAGCTGAAACGCAAAGCCTAAACATGGTCAAAAGTATGCAAAGTAACAGTAAAAATCAGCCAAATTGAAATAAAGCTGAACGCTTATCAAAAATCAACGTTAGCCAGCATGGTACCACATTCAGACGAAAATGGAGCGACTTAAAATGCAGAAGAGATGATTGTCTGGAAGCAACGAAAATTTTGTAGGTCCATCATACGAATCTATCAAATTACAGTTTCCCATAATTATAACAAAGACAGCGTTCAGATAATAAAGTTTATATAAACAGGACTCGCGGGCTGAATAACTTGGTAGTGTCCTTGACACAAAGTCATCAAGTGCAGTGAGTTGCATGAATTGTCGTTAGCTTATATTGAAGCCCAAAGTCACACACCTCGCGCTTGAATATAATGGGAGTCTGAACATTGCGTGAAATAAAGAAGACAACGAACATTGTGTAGTACATGAGTACTGTTCGAATAAATGATGACCAATTCTCAGTGGCAAAATTAGGATGTTATTCACTAGTTTATTGTTGGCTATCTGTTGACACAATTAGTGAATTAACACAGGTGGCGTGTGTCTGGACAACATTGAAATCACTTTTATGTGCACAAATTCAACTAGAGTTGTTTCTTGGAGCAATTAAGGTTGCGGTATTACTGCATAGACAACAGGCCTTCCAGCAACAGCTATCGTATCTATCTATCTATCTATCTCAGCTATCTATCTATCTATCTTAATCTATCTTCTATCTATCTATCTGTCCTGTTCTGTCCTGCTCGCTGTCTGTCTGTCCTGTCTGTCTGTCCGTTCTGTCTGTCCTGTCTGTCTGTCTGTCCTGTCTGTCTATCTTTTTTGTGGATCTGATTGGCTAATGGCTGTCCCCATGCATCATTGGGTCTACATGAGCAAATAAGTATTAATTTAGGCCCAAAGCATACCGTAAAAAATTCTGCTGTGATTTACCAGGTAAAATTACTGGCTACTATTGCCTTAACTTGCAGTAATTTACAGTAAAAATTTACTGTAAATACAGTAAAAGGACATTGTGTACAGTCATTTCACAGTTCTTGATATTCACATCATACTGGAATTTCAAAGTTCATACCTGTATAATATAGTTATCACGGTAACTTGACAGATATTTATTGTTTTCAGCTGTAAAGAATGCAATTAGTACCAGTAAGTTACTGTAAACTTACAATTTATACAGTATGCAATATGACATAAAGTAGAAAAAACAAAAAAAGATTAAACAACCAGTGTCCACAATGGATTTTTATTTTCAAATAAATATGAAGAAAACAACAATATCAGAACAACGTTGCAATATTCCATTGGCATAACAGCGGGGCAAGAGGTCCGCAACGGGCAAGAGTTGCGCAACGCGAGGGCATTTCCAACAAACACAGCTACCGAGGTAAATAACCAACAACCATAGGGAGAATGGGACGGGTCTTGACCCAGAGGTGCAGTCAACATATTCCAGTTGGCGACTATGGCAAGTAAAATACGGAGCGAGCCAACATGACCAACAATGACCAGAGTAAATGAAAAAAAATAATACCATTAAAAACCAATAACATGGTACCTAAGCCCCACCACACAGGTTTCATGCGATAACATCACTTAAACCAAGTAGAACTCCGGTTAGGTCAATTTTAACATTGAGCTAATTTTTTTGTAAATTTGGAGTGCTGTCCATACAGAGAATAACGACAAAATCGGTAAAGTTTGCCTACACTTGTTCAGTTATCCTCTTTTTTAAAATTTCAACCCTGTGCCTTCAATGGGGCCAAGTATTTTTAAACCTGCTTTCTTTCCCCTGTTAACATCCTTGAATGTGTCATTAACAAGTCACAGCCAATGTGAAGTGATTTTTATAGAGTTAACATGGGTGAATCTGACTGAGTAGATGGGTGTTAAAAATGGCGAATAAAAATGAAGTTCATTCGGCGCAGCGCTCATACCTGTATTTCTTACTTTCTACCTGTTTTGCGGTTGAAGTCACAAAGTAGTCGCATTGTCGAGTTCATTGGCGCGCCGCGATCATAGGTAACTAAACATATACTAAACAAAAACTTTCATTTTTTATTCATATTTTTTCACATCTTACCTGCAGTCGTGATTCACTCGTGTTCACTTCTGAAGGAATCACTCACCATTGGCTGTGTGCATCTCTGTAATGACACATCAAGGATGTTAAGAGGCTTAAAAGCAGGTTTAAATATTGCCCCATTGAAGTCACCAGGGTGCAAATTTTAAAAAGAGGATAACAAGTTGTTAAGGCAACACCGATATTTGTGTATGTTGTTCTCTGTATTGACAAGCACTCCAAATTTGACAAAAAAAATGATGCTCAATGCAGCAAAATTCGACCGGAGTTCTCCTTTCAACACAAAATCTGATCATGTTAAGCCATGCCATGCAAAATCCACAAGTGGCGCAGCAAGAGAACAAACTTGCTGATTGATGCCCTTCCCTGCTTCTTCTCTGGATTTAGATCCTGTATCAGGGTTGATGTCCCCAGGAAGCACCTAAGACCACAAAAACAAAAACAAAAAAACATTTCAAAGTCTGAGAGCTTCCCTATTGTTGTTAAGTATATTTGAAAATACAGTCTAACATTAAAATATATTTTGACATCTGATTATTTTTTCAATATCGATATACAGTGAAATGGGATTATTAAACTTCAAAAGTGACAGTTTTAAAGACATGCAATTGCACGCTTCTGAAAAGTGCGCAAAACTGTTGCACATCCACCCATGTTTGAGTTTCATAGTTCCAATGACTCGTGGTTTCCAGCAGCAGTTTGTAATAATGTGCAGTACTCAAAGAAATGGTTAACTTAACATTAAAATTTGCTGATAATTTATATATTTGTATTTTTTGGATTGTCCATTCCATCATTGACGCTGCTCCATTCACTTTTTTAGCCTGAAATGAAACCCCAAAAATCATAAATTCTGTTCTGAATGAAGCTATAAACTATAACACTATAAATTATCAGCAAATTAAATTTTTTTTGGGTGAACTGTTCCTTTAATGAAGTACTGGCTTACATTGTTTATGAATATGCTGCTGATGAATTGAATGAATCGCAAATAAGTCTCTCCAGAAATATACTTTCGCTGCATCTATGCCGCCGTCTTGAACTTGAATTGAAGTTCACAGGAATTATTCAAAAATTGATGACAGTTTTTCCAGATAATGCCTACTGTAGCTATGCGACGTCGATCCGACGGGGAGAAAATTAACACTTCATTAAACACACAAATAACATAAGTACAAAGACCTGAATTAGGCCATTTGTACCTATGAAGTGCAACCGAGACGTTTAACATTATTAAAAGTTAAAGAATCTTCTCAAAATGAGATGCTTCGGATGCGCCGTCGTCTTTTGAATTAAAGTTCACAGGACTTTAATTCAAAATTGATGATGACACTGCATTTTTTCCAGATATCCTATACGAAGATCGAATCGGAAAATAAACACATTCTTGAAAACACAAATAATAAAAAGTACAAAAGACGGATTAGTCTTATTTTACCTATGAAGTGCAACCGAAGTAAAGTTACAGTCAAGAATCTCTCAAAAATGATCTTTTCGGTGGCATGTGCGCTGTCTTTTTGAATTGAAATTCACAGGAATTAGCTATAGCTATTCAAAATGGATGATGACGCGACTTTTTTTTCACTTCAGAAAGTCTACACGAAAGAATACAATTTTTAAAATGCAAATAATAAAAGTACAACAACAGAAATAGTTACATTTTACCTCTTGAAGCAATTAACTGAAGTAAAGAGAAAGTCAACACGGAAAATAATATCTCAGCAGAACTTCTCGTGTGCGTCGTCTTCTAGTTCACAGTGATAATGCAAAATGGATGACCGTGTCGAGCTACACTGGGACATCCCGCCCATTCTTCAAGTTCAAACTTTGTAAAGTTAGCCTGCCCTAGAGATCTAGCCTCTTTTTTCTTTCAACCATAAAATTGTTCAAGATTATCTCACCTTCTCCAAAGACTTAATAAATTTCGATTACGTTCACATTAAAATAATTGCACAAAAACATAGGATCATTAGAAAAAAAACTTGCAGAGCCTGTGGCCTTAACACAAAACTTTGTAACAAAAACATAATTCATTCATAAAACAACTGCTGTAAAAGCACTTTTCTAAAGTTTTTAAGGATCATTTTTTTTCGCTGCTTTCATGCCAATGTCAGGGATTTTCAACCACCACTATGAAACGCTAACTTGCTAGATAGCCAGATCTCTAACATCGCATAAATAACTGCTTAGATCCATTTTGTTTTTAACTATATGCACTTTTATTTACCTCGTCACTTACCTTTTGATACATCAGATTAGCATCGTCAGTGCCAAGAGAATATTCCTCTGCGTACCTGTCGGTCGTCGTGAGCTGGATCAAAGAGAGGATATCTTATGTCAGACTTATTAAAGTACGCGGAATTTTCGCTGTTGGAACGTTAGGAAATAATTTCAAATAGGTTAAACGATTACATTACTATTTTGTTGGAAGAATATTTTCTTTTTTTGAAGAGAGAGCATTACTACTACATGTAAAGTAGCCAGACTGAAGATGGCGCCTTTCTTCGCTTCAGCTGAATATAGGTATTTTTACAGTAATTTGCTGTCATATCACAGCAGATAGTTAATAGTCAGTGTTTCGAATCTGCATTGACTGTGATATTACAGTGCAAAACAATAAAAACAGTATTTTACTGTAAAAAAACGCAGCAAAATATTGAAAAAAAACAGAAAATAAGGTGAGAGGAAGAAATAGTGGCATAGCCACTATAGCAGTGGCAAAAAAGTAAGTTGACAACAGTACAATCTGGGAATATAATAGAATAATCATGAGCTCTTTCTAGGGCTGATCAAATGAACTGCAAATCAAGGCTTAAGTCACCGTTGGCAAAAAAATAGTAAGTTTAAGTGTTGACAGTGTTCTCAGAGAGTAAACTTAAATGGCTGGAAGTCATTCATTTTCATTAAGAACTGTCAATTTGTGGTGTCATTAGCGACTGAGACCACTGACAATGAAACAATGTTGAGTTTAATTTTATGTGAATGGATAGTGATGTGATTCAGAGACTACTAATAGGAACAAAATCTGCTGAAACAGGATACAGTGATCAAAAAACAACACAGTTACAGTGAATGGCTCTTTATGAATGTTGTAAAAAAAGATGAAGATTGTATTATATATAATTTTTGTACAACAGACAAACAGTCATCTAGTTCTTCTCCATATTCTACACACTGTAGTTCATAATAATATACATAAGTTCCATATTTGTCATATTGCTCTGAATTCATCCCATATCAATCTTATAATATTAACTCAAATCAATTCAATTTATTTTGTTATTTTGGTAAGCAGCAGTGCAATAAGTGAGATAATATTCTGTCAGTCAGTTACTGTCGCCGGATCTTATTATCCCAAATATTGCATTGCAGTATGGATAAGTCTCCAGACGTTAACCTCACATAAACAGATGTTTAAATGCAGCACAATAATCCTTTCATGTAATCCCCTCAAGTAGAAAATAAAGAAATAAATAATGTAATTAAGCTAAATCCAAATGAAATTGGCATCTGAAAGAAAAATTGTTAAACAATTTTGAATAGAATAATTAGTAAATATTTCATACATTTATACACAATTATACATTTAGCATATACTGTTATGCAAAGCAAGTTCCAATGATTTAAGGTACAAATTTTTTCAGGAATCAAACCAATGATCTTGCCATTGCTAGAACCATGCTCCAAAACGTAATTAATGTTCGCAAGTATATTAACATGTAACATGTAATAAGATTTATTCATTTTGCTGAATGAGATTCAAATATCCAAATGTTAGCTGTTTTTTTGACCAAACTGTTTAAGTAGTTTAAGCTGCTGCTTGTATCTTCCCTGTTCACTGTACTGTATGAATTACCCCTAAACCACAGAACAAATGGAGAAAGCTGTGGTGGAGAGAGACCTCTGCAAAACTGGTGAATGTGTTAAGACACATGCTTCTTATCTAAGTAACTACAAAACCAGAAAATCACAGAAACGTATCGGAAGTGTCCAAAACACTGCAAAATACACGTCAGTTTAAACGCCTGGGGTTGGCTGCATAGAAAAATGGTAATATTATTCAAATTTAAAAAAACTCTTATTTATGTAAATATTTGTGATTTGTGTTATTTGAAATAGAAATCTTTTGTAACATTATAAATGTTACATTATAACATTATAACAATGTATTGTATTTTTTGATTAATTTAATGTTTCATTGCTAAATAAAAGTATAATTTTCTTTAAAAAAAACTGACAAACTTATGAATGATAGTGTACATTTATTTGAGAAGCAAACTGGCATAAAATATTAAGTCTTGTTTATGAATAAAGTCTTGATATTAGTGTTAAATTAAATTTTAGCTTAAAACAAGAAGAAAAAAAAAATTAATTTCTTATTCCAGTGGCATTTTTGTTATTCTTGTTCTTGTTTAAGCATACATTCACTACATTTTTTTTTTTTTTTTTTTTTTACAGAAACAATAAATATGTCTTGATTTAAGAATGGTTAGATATTTGTATTAGAAAATGATACATGCATTTTGTGTAATAAAAAATCTATTTTTGCTCTTTTGTACATAAAAACTAAAATTGTAACACTTTACAATAAGGTTAATTTGTTAACTGCTTTAGTTAACATGAGCTAAGAATGAACAATACTTCTACAGCATTTATTAATCTTAGATAATGTTAATTTCAAC
Source organism: Cyprinus carpio (assembly GCF_018340385.1). Classification (NCBI taxonomy): domain Eukaryota; kingdom Metazoa; phylum Chordata; class Actinopteri; order Cypriniformes; family Cyprinidae; genus Cyprinus; species Cyprinus carpio. The sequence goes on from NW_024879266.1 coordinate 286,793, forward strand.
GTTTACTAATGCTTTAAAAAATCTAAAGTTGAGCTTGCTAACATTAGTTAATGCACTGTGAATTAACATGAACTAACAATAAACGACTGTATTTTCATAAACTAACATTAACAAAGATTAAAAAATACTGTAATAAATGTATTGCTCATTGTTTGTTCATGTTAGTTAATGCATTAACTAATGGAACCTTATTGTAAAGTGTTACCACTAAAATGTTTGTCCTTTTTAATCTAATCTAAAGACATTATAAAAAGAAGAAGATTATTAACTATATTTGAGTTCATTAAAACATGGACAAATAAACAGCATCTCCACAACTCTCTGTGGCTATAACCGCTGTCCATGCGCCCGCTTGTAACCGAATCAATGCAACAGGCCACTGAGAGGACACAAGGGATGATTCAAATAAAGTATTAACAAGTCTGAAATCCCAATGAACAGCAAGACCTGAGATTAGACATGGTCGGTGTTTCAGGTCTTGTTTACAAGAGCTTGTAGTAATCACACACATGAGGCCTGTAAAGCTGCCAGTTTGTTCAAGCTCAGTGTGAACAACAGACACTTAAACACTGCTGCTAATACCTGAGGGACAACTGGAGCAGGCTAGTTAGTTCACTTAGTTTAGTTAAGATTAGCAAACTCACAGAGCTGCAGTTTACAAACACCAGCGCTTTATTATAGTGTCACTCTTCCTATTGCTTTTCATTCTTTGCTCCACACACACACACACACTTTGGTCTGTGAAGGTGAGTGTGTGCAAAGCACTTTTACTTTCTCCTGCTTTTTACGCTAATGACTTTCCTTACAAATTACTACTGATTTAATTACACACACACACACACACACACACACACACACACACACACACACACACACACACACACACACACACACACACACACACACACACACACACACACACACAGGGTTGTTTGTCAGCTATAAGAACAAAATATTCCACCGTTTTCGATCAAATAAACATATGTAGCAACTATTAGTATAAAAAGAAGGTTAAATCAATCTTTTTTACACATATAGATCACAAAAAGAAAAGAAAAGACTTTGATGTTTTTAGATATGCAAATATGAGCTGAGACACGCACAGAGGAACAACCGAAGACATTCGCACACGTTGTGCCCGGGAGGCTCGCCACAGAAATGAGACATTGATTTGTAATTGGAGGCATTCGGTCATGAAATCTTTGGACTAATTAAAGAAAGTGAACTTAATGACAAACATTTATTTACATATTCTTCCCGTGAGTTAAGCCAGCCTCCGCCAGTGTGAGCATTATCCACAATCTGCATCCGGCAATCCAAACCCGAATGGAAAATCAGCGAGTCTAAATACATCAGTATTGCAATAAAAGTAATAGGAATATTTGTGAGGGCTGTGTGTGTGTGTGTGTGTGTGTGTGGCTTTGTGTGTGGTGTTGTGTGTGTGTGTGTGTGTGTGTGTGTGTGTGTGTTTGGTTATGTGGGTGGTGCAGGATGTGACATTTTTAAAGCAACCTTAGTTGTCGATAGTGGGGCAGCAAACAATACAAGACGGAGTGAGGGGAATAGGTTTATAAATATAATCCAGTTCTTATGTGTGTACATATATGGGAAGCCAATCGCATCTGAATAAGAAAAAAAAATCTGTGTGGGAAATGTATCAGTAAATATAAATGCAACTGATGCACATTCATAATCACAATGTGTTTACGAGTTGTTTTTTAAAATATTTTTGGGAACAGAAAAAGTTCCCCTTAATTGTAAAATCATACTTATATTAAACTAAAACACAACTTTTTTTTGTTTGGTATAGAGATGATATGTGGATACAGATTAATATAGTACCTGTGTGTGTTCCTATCAGGAACAATGAATTAATTTACTGTAGAAAACAATGAGATAATTCACAACTAAGATTTAAAACCCCTTACTAGTCAACCCCCATTTTCAGCATAGAGACAGAAATGACATACCCAAAATAAAAAAATCTGGAGCGCGCCAAACCAAAATGGAAAATCAACAGTCTAAATACATCAGCATTATGGCAAAGTAATACAGGATATTTGTGAGGGTGTATTGTGTTTGCATCCTGTGTAGCCGGACATGGTAAAGACATTTTAGAGCAACCTTCGGTTTGTTCATCTATTGGGCAACAAACAGTAAGACTGAGAGAGTAATTCAGTTATTATTTGAAAATATGGAAGTAAATCACATTTTGCATAATATATATATATATATATATATATTTTTTTTCTTTGGAAATGTATCTGTAACATAAAATGCATCTGATCTGATTCATTATTCAATATGAGTAATCCACATTTTTTAAACATTTTTAGGGACAGAAAAAGGATTCCCTTTATTGAAGTATCTTACTTCTATTAAACTAAATACACCCAGTAAGTGCTACAGATGATACAGTTTTATTATCTCTCCTTATGGATTGCTAAATCAATACAGCACCTATGTATCAAATTGTATTGGCTTATTTACTGTAGAAAACAAGATAACTCAACTGTGTATAATAAAGTTTAGACAATCCTTTATGACTAATTTATTTCTGCTTTTTAAACTAATTAGCACTTATTCCACAACTACACTTGGCATTGTGACAGTTTTATTTCATTTATTTGAAATGACAGGATAATTTATTTCACAAGCAGAAATTTTATCTGAATTTTATTACTCCTTATATTGATTTTAGAAGCCTCATATCAAATGGGGTGGCATCATGCATGCGCGGCATATGTCATATCTTAATATAAAACAGGTGATTAATCTTCATACTATCAAACTGGCAGGGCAATACTTCCTGTCACTTCTCATTTATAGTAATTATAAACAAAACTGCTTTTCAAATGTATATTGTTCTGCTGGGAATGCTGTGTGGGGTAACAATTTGATGAATATTTGATTTAAAAAATATTACAAATGGTACATACACTACTCTTTGTCTACTATTGTGAAGCCATTTATTATATTCACAAAAACATTACAAACATTTTTTTTTTATTTAAAAAATGATTACACAGCATAACTATTTTCCAGCATTGATAATAAAATGTTTGAAGCAGCATGAATCAGCATATTAGAATGATTTCTGAAAGATGATGATGTGACTGGGCTAATGATGCAAGAAAATTCAGCTTTCATCAGATGAATAAATTACATTGAGCTATATTAAAAACCACAACAGTTATTTAAATTGCAGAAAGTAATATTTCACAATTTCCTATTTTTTGATTTAAATAAATGCAACATTGGTGATAAAAAGAGATTTCTTCTTAAACCTACAAACATTTAGCGGTTGTATGAAATACCAGATGAACTGAAAAGATTTATGTAAGAAAGAATTTTGTTTATTAGCATAGAGGGGATGCTAAAAGTGCGACGAAATTTGTTTTCTTAGAAATCAGGAAAAAGGAAACTCATTTCCAAAACTTAAAGGAATAGTTCACCCAAAGATAAAAATCAAATCTTGACCTCTCTCAACTTTCTCATAATGCTGCTGCTAATATAGTCTCATGAATGCACACTAGCAAGGGTTTTCATTTTACATAATACATTAAATTTCAGTTTGTGCTACCCAAGGACACTTGGAGCATAAGACACGTGTCACATGGAACCATTCTATGATGCGCATCTTTTTTTAAAAGCTAGATGCTGGGTAAATAATTAATTGCCATTAAATTGGGACATTTCTTAAAATTTCTCCTTTTTGGCCTGAAAAAAAAAAAAATGGCATACTGCATTAGAACAACACAGGAGTAAGTAAATGATGACTTCATCCTTTTCATCTTTGGGTGAGAGTTTTCACAATATTTAGCAATAAGTTTCAAACTTTTTTTTTTGTAAAATCATCTTAGAGGACAGAAATGTTCCTGTAATCAAAGAATCACACTTATACTTTTAAAATGAATGCCATACTGTACCACTACACTCTACAGATGATAACGAAAAGTCCTCATATGGAAGCTAATTAGCATCAGGTATGTCCTGAAACCATTATCATAACCAGACATTTTCATTATTACTTATCCACTTATACATTCAAATAACGTGAATCCAAACAATGTATTAGACAAAGAACTTCAACCCCATTTTCATTATTACTGATCCACTTTTTCAGTCAAATATGTTTAAAACACCTGCGTGTGTGTTTGTTTGTGCCTGCTGTGAGCTGTATTATCAATGTGGCATCAAAATGAACTGCTGATTAAAAAGGACCCAGCATGATGCAGGTACGCTTGCATGCATAGTAGTCTCTGTGTGTGTATGTGTTTGCATATCTGCATGTGTTGCTTTCGCTGCTCATTTCTGATATTTCCCTCCAGGGTTTCTTATGCCATGCATTCAAAAGCAGACAAAGGCAATTTACTTTATCTGGAACCTGTGGATAAAGCAATCTCCTTGAAGACAAGCACAGTCCTGAAAATGGGAAGCCGTTATGGGGAGCAACAGGTGGTTCAGAGCTGGAGGAGAGAGAAGAGAGAAAGAAAGAGAAAGAGAGAGAGCAGTAAGGTTAAGGAGTGGAAAGCAAAAGAAAGACAGGTCCTAGAAATGGCTTCCCTCGGCACTGGCTTTGTCAGATACAATTTACATCAGCTCTGGTGCAGTTCAGGTACGGCTGTTCTCCTGGAGAAATGGACTGGGTAGTATGTGCAGAGCCTGTTAAGAGTGTGGTGGCGGTGTGTGTGCGCATTCTCACGGTTCTGATGGCCAATTTTGCCTGTTGAAGTGTGAACTATTATGTTGTTGTTGTGTGAAGTGTCAACAGTCCTCGAAAACAGGGGTCTGAAACCTTTTTGACATGAAGTGACATGTTTGATCTTTCTTGTTCACTTTGCCATAACAAACCAATTTCTCCCTTTCATTTATATACTATACTGTTCAAAAGGTTGGGGTGGTAAGATTTTTTTTGTTTGTTTGCTTGTTTTGAAAGAAATCACTACTTTTATTCAACAAGGATGCATTAATTAAACTGATCGAAAGTGACAGTATAGGCATTTACAATTATAGATTTCTTTATTTTAAATAAACGTTCACTGAATTTTCTGTTCATCAAAGAATTGTGAAAAAAAAGGATCACGTTTCTGCAAAAATATTAAGTAGAACATCTAACAAAAGTGATGAGGGAATAATCATAAATGTTCTTATCAGCAAATCAACAAATTAGAATGCGATTTCTGAAGATCATGTTACCTGAAGACCATTGATAATGATCACAATGAAATAAATTAAAATTTTTAAATATATTCCCAACCGAAAACCGCTATTTTAACTTAATATTTAACATTTCACAAAATTTTATTTATTTTGACTAAATAAGATGCAACTTGTTATTACAAACTTATAATAATAATGTATATATATATAATACAAGATATGTGTATATACTTAAGACTACCCTCAGATCATATTCATACATACATATCTTGAAAGCTAGTAGCAAGACTCCAAGCAATATTTAAAAAATAAATAAATAAAATGAAAGTTTTCCATCAAACATAATTTTAAAAAATCCCCACCAGCATACATTACCTATATTTACTTGAAGGTTGATTAAAGTTGATTATAGATTATTAATTATTGATCCATTTTTATTTTGTTTACTTATATATATATATTATATAGATATAAGTATATATATATATATAGTAGCTGCAATATATTATGATATAGATATATATATAATTATTTATTTATTTTTTTTTTTTTTTCTAAAGAAGCACCCAGTTTGAAAAAGCTATTATTGAATATTTAAAAAAAGTATGAATATACAACAGTTCTGGGCTAAATACAACCAGATTAATATAGTAACTAAAATAAAACTGAACAATTTATTTTTGTAACTTAAACAACAAAGATAAAGTTTAACTGGAAAAAAAAGCTATTTGCTGGGCCAATATTTTTCATATTCATTTAGTTTATCTTAATATATTAAAATAACTAAAGCTGAATTTTTTTTTATGGAAATTATATAAACATTTACACACACCACACACACACACAAACACACACACACACACACAAAACCCCACTTTAAGTCATTAAAACTTTATCTAAAAATAAAAATGTAAACCAAAAATATAAACAATAAAAACTATAACAATAAATAAAAACTAATTAAAAATATTAATACAAACTATAACAGTATCTTAAAGACAACCCCGGTTATAAACTGTGGAACAATCTCACAGTCTTGATCACGAATGATACCACTACCTAAAGAAGATGACAGCTGGACTCTTTGTCCCGTGGCTGCTGTATGGTTTTTATTATGGCCAGCCCATGTGCTTCTTTTGGCATGCGATGGGGGGGGCTGTAATGCAACGTGATTGGTGTAATCATCCCCTGTTGGCGCTCTTCGGCAGCTCTGAAATAGGCCAGCATGCCATTGCAGGTCTGTGTCTCTTGACCGTCCGCTGTGAATTGATCTGAAATTATGCACTAAATAACCGCGCAGGAGTCTAATGGAGACAGATGAGGACCGAGTGAGGTTGATGAAAAAACGATGTTTCATTTAACAAAATTGTGAGCTGGGAGCTTAATGAAACGAGACGTCTCCTCCCCAACTTATTAAAGGGGTGTCATGCCATGTTTTTTTTTTTTTTTATAATACTACAAAAATTATTATTTTATTATGTTCCCTGAGGTGTAATTATAATACTACAAAAAGTTTTTTGGATGAAAAAAAAAATCAAGCCGGGAAATTAGAAATGATTTGCTGACCTTTTCCCACCACTGTTTGGGTCATCCTCTGACTGAAAAATCAGGTCGGTTTTGGGGTGTTTTCCCCCTTAAGACGTCACTGTAACCACCACTTTTATGACTGCTAACACCCATTGCCATCATTATACCACCATTACTGTTTTAAAAATAGGTTTTACATGAAATACGTTACTTACGTTTTTGCAGCGTTTGTTGTTGGGTCAAAAGTATTTTGGCAAAGGATCATACTGTGATTTGTTCTCAAAACAGTCAACGTTGAAATGTACTGAAACACACGTGTAACTTAGCACTGACGTGACTGGGATGTTCGCTTTAAAAATAAACTGAATCCATTTGTCTCTGATGTCGGAATCCTTCAGCACGTCTACAAACAGGTGTTTTTCCACAGCCAGGAAAGGCCGTCATCTGCTTTGCAAAAATCGCAATCTTATCTTATTGTCTACTGACACCTGAGGGCGAGACAGCGATGCGATGACACAAAAATAGCCAATTTTGTCCTAATGCAAAAGACGATGGTGCCCAGGTGATGTCAACCGTGTCCCTCTGAGTCCACAACGAGCCGTTTTTCTGAGGGTTATTAATTAATGCGCTTTTTTAATTGATTGATTGAGGACATTAAGTTTTTAAATAAACTTCAGGAGTAAAAAAGTTTACAATGACCTCTTCTATGTCAAAAGATCGAAGGAAATTTGGTTTCTCATATCATTAAGACCGCCTTTAATTTGTCTTAAGAGTACACAGAGTAAAAATAGCTGACATGACCATTTTATGCACAGTGACGTCCTGTAGTTTTCTTACTATATATAGAATGACTCGGTAAAGGACCTGCTATCTCGTAAGTGCAGCTAAATTACCCTGAGAGCTCTGTTATTGTCCCAGTCATGTTGTCCTGCGGGGGGGGGAGCGGAAAACAACAAAAAAGGAAAAAAAAAAAAAAAACACTGCTGACGCACGTGGACTGGGTTGGGGTAAACAACGAATGACATGTTTTTCTCGTCTTTGTCGATATTAAAGAAATTGCCAATCCATAGTTCACGCAAAATAAAAAGAACGAAAGAAAATTCTGGTTGTGATTTTACTTAGTCTCATGGGGTGGTAGGGTTGTCCACATGACTTATATACACATTATAAGTCATCCAAAAGCAAAGACAAATAAGCCCCGAGAAAAGAAGTTCATACGACAATGTGTGAGATACTTCAATCCAGTGAGTGAGCAAACCATGCTTTTCAACCATTCAGAATACACTGGACGCCTTCTTTGGAACATTAAGTCAGATCATTTCAGCTTGATTAACCTGCAAGCCAGTGCTGAATTGAACTCGGGCTGTCTGATGGCAGATCCACTGACTAGTGTTTACGCTAAAATGCCGGCTAGCATGTTAAAACAACTGCTTTCAGCTCATTTGGTTTTTGGGGGGGTTTTCTGGGAAAAAGACATAATACAGTTATTGTTAATAAACTTACAAAACTTTGTGTGTTTTCCCTACACGAAACTTTTAACTTTCGTTTAAAAAATAAGTTTTTCAGTCTCCCCGGCAGAACTTTTTGTGAGGAAATTTTTTTACCATGAGGTAGGAAGGAACACACTGTGAATATATACAAAAAAGCAATATTAGTTGATAGAAAAAAGACAAGATTAATAAATCCTAGTTTTATATCCAAAATGTCTCTTTTTTTCTTTCAACAAAATAAAGGAGTAAAAATACAGACCTCTACAAGTTTTCATGCTTGGGATTTTGCTAGAATGTCCCAGAGCTGTTCTCTGCCACATTATTCTGCCTATGTGTTTTATACTTTATCTTCACAAACACACACAAAATTCAAACACACACACACACACACAAACACACACACACACACACAAACACACACACACACACATGTATACACTTTTTGTGGCAGAAAAAGCATTGAAAACCAGTGTTACAAAACACAGTAAGCTGGAGTTTAGCAACCTCTCGTTTGAGATATTCTGCTCATATGAAATTGCAATACAGCCGTCTGTGTTCCTTCACACAGCCGTTTGCCACTGATTGTAAACTAAATCTGGCCATCAAACTCTTCTTGGTGATGATTAGTATAAAATCCAAAACATGTATCTCGAATATATTGTTGTTGTGACTGGCGGCTGCTGAATGAATGCACTTACACAGCCTCGCACCACAATACAAAGTCATTTCTTCTTGTTTTATATTTTAATAAGAAACATATGGGAAATATAATTTTTATTGAATTAATATTAGGGTGGGGATAGTCACTGTTTCTTTTTGAGAGAAAATTTTTAGTTTTTTAAACCAGTTTTTTCATACGTGGTATAGAGTGTTGTTTTTATTTCTGATAATATAAAATAAATCAGGTAAATGAGGTCAAATATGATCCATGTGGCAAAGGTGCTTATATGGTAAAAGTGGAAATAATTGCTTAAATAAACAGTCATGATAACATTTACATATGATTTTAAGCTAAAATTTGTGATTATCATAAACCATTACCGCAGCTATGACTAGGGAGAGGTGTTATCAGTTGACTAAAACTAGAGCAAAAAGTTTACAGACTTTCCCAGAAAACACAGTGCTGACAAAAACACTAGGTTGAGCGCAGTTTTTTTTTTTAGAAAACACAACAGCATTTAAAAGATATATTTTTTCTCATATCTCATATTTTGATTTACGCATCAACTAGAGGATTTCAATAAACACATTAGACTTATGTAAAAACAAGGATCCGCAGTGACATTCCAATTCTCCCGCTCTATAGGGTGTTTCAGAGATTTCTGAGTACTAACAAAAAAATTGGCTCAAAAAACTAAAAAAAAAAAAAAAATAAAAAAAATTTGCAAAGTTTTTGTTGTTTGTTTTTTCAAATTCTTCACACGACTTCTATAGATTGCAATGAAACTCTTTCTAACTGTTAAGTAAAACTGTTTTTTTTTGGTTTTTGGTTTTTTTTTTTTTTGGACTGGTTTTTCACAATGCCTGCAATAACTGATCATAATAGTTAATCTAACTGAATGAATATTGATAATTCATCACATTTGGGACATGTGGATGAGGGGTTCCCTCAAATAAGAATTAAAGATCAAAGGGCACCATGCATGAACAGTTGGAATGGTGATTCCAGGTTTTTAAAAAACCCACGAGGCAGAAAAAAGAAAAGAAAACGTCAAGATAAAGTAAAACACTAGACGACAGACAGACAGACAGACAGACAGACAACAGGTAGATAGATATATAGATAGATAGATAGATAGATTTGATAGATAGATAGACAGATAATGAGTAGATAGATAGATGATTATTGACTAGATAGATAGATATGATAGATAGAATGTGTCATTGTGTCCGCACAGAAGTCTGATTCATTGTATAGAACAGTTAGGCACCACTCTGAGGAGCTTCAAAGGCTGGTGTAAATCCAGCATTCGTGCTACACATGCTGCTTCTGATATCAGCTTCATCACCAAAGTCCCAAACTCTGTCCTACGTGTATGTGTGCCAATGGGTGTCATGTGTCTGTGGATGCCCCTGGCAATCTGCACTGCTAAAAGAGACGGTGAAACTCTGTTCATAATTCAAAATTGCCTCTGACCTGCCCTCGACAAACAAAAGCCTGCCAGTCCAACAGAAATATTCTACAAACATACATGGCACACCTACAACCGCTGTAGAGCACGCAAAAGATGGGCTGACTGTACGCAAACACACACACCACATCCCTTCTTACTTACTTCTTTTTTCCGCATGGGGCGTCGCACCAGTCCTTTTGTCTCTGTATACGTGATGCAATCTCATTTTTCTTCCACTATTTTCTCTCTCTGTCTCTGTCTGCCTGACAGTAGCTCTTATTCTCCAGTAAACACCTTTTCATAAATGGCAGGGTGAAAGGTTCCCACCGAAGGTAATAGCATGCCTAATCCAAATTTCCCCCACTGAGAAAAGAACATGAGAATGTAATAAAGGAATAAAGGTGGGAGCGGATCAACCTGCCCCGTCGTCCATCCACCACCCAGGACCTTGTCCCTCCATCATGATGAAGAGAATGAAAAAATGCAAGGAATATTGAAGAAAGCAGAGACTAGATGACAGGTCCGGCATGGTGATGGAAACCCATCCAACGCTGGAGTAATGAGAAAGAGAAGAGATGGAAGAGAAGTGAGAAAACAGAATGAGAGAGATAACACGGGGTGAATTCACTATAATGAATTGTCTCTGCCGATAGCGTCATTTACTTGGAAAAACTGTCTGTGTTCGGTTTAGAGCACGATTCAGTAAAGGAAATGATAAAAACAATGATCACATATGGCAATCTGCACATCCGTAAATCCCAATTTTGTAAGAGTTTAAGGTTAATGTATCATATTTGATACTTCAGGCTTTTATGGTAATTTACATCTAACACACACACACACACACACACACACACACACACACACAGCACACACACACACACCACATATATATATATATATATAGTATATATATCTATATAAATGCATTTTTGAAGCATTTCTATCTATTAATTTCATTATTTTTTTCTGTTAATAAAATACCGCTTTTAACTTACTGCATTGTGGACAAAATAATAGATCAAAATAATATCAGCAGTATTAAAATTATTTTCTGAAGGATTATGTGACACTGTGAGGACTGGGATTAATTCAGCTTTGCCTTTATATAAATTTTAAATAACATTAATAATAAATTTAGTAACAATACATTAAAATATATTAAATTACAAAAAGGTTATTTTAAATTGTAATAATATATCACAATATTACTGTTTTTATTTCTGATCGAATAAGTGCAAGCCTTGGTGCATATAAGAGCCTTCTTTCAAAAACACTAAAATGTGTTGAATGGAAGTGTATGAAATGTATCACATGAATAATATTATAAGTATTATAAATCTTTATTGTATACACAAATAAAATTTATCATAGTGAAAGACGATTTTTTATTGCGAAAATCAAGCAGGCTATTTAATATAAAAATGAATATCGCATTTTCAAAATAATTAATTTTATATAAATAATATAATTTTATAAAATATTTATTTGATTATCACTTTTTAATGTTGGTGGGCATACTACATTACAATGAAAATGACTTTAAATAAATACACTAATGTGTGCTCGGGCTACAGTGTGCATCTGGATAAACATTGCCCAGTTAATGCTCTTCCTCCATCATTTGATTTTTATTTGATTGATTTCAAAAAAACAAAAGAAAAAAAAAAAAAACAAAAAAAAATGAAAAAAAAGAGCAACAGATCAAGCAAGGTAGAAGTCGGGGGGCGCACTTTTCGAAGGAGGGGCTCTTTTAAAAGGAAAAAAAAAACAAGCGATGTCTTTGCGCGGCCTGAGAAAGGCATGACTTGAGTTTAAATACCCCACTTCACTACTGTGCAGCACTATATAACGATGCAAAGAGCATCTGGTTAAAATGTCGCATTTGTGGGTGGAGTAATGAATAAGACATAGGTGGAGCAACTGTTTAGAAAATTAGCCCCTGGATAATCTATAAAAAGTGCTGGAATTAAACGCGGGGGGACCAGAGAAGAGATAAAAAGTAGAAAGAAACATAGAAACAGGCAGAGGGATATAGCTCAAGCAATACTGCCGGGAAAAAGCGAAAAGGAGCCAGATGAAGAGTACAGGGAATGGATCCATACACAGTAAGCTCATGGTGCTTCATTTTGTCTTTACAGAACGCCGCTAGCGCCAGCTGGAGGGGAGATTTAAGAGCTCTGCGGCACTTCCCAAGAGACCTAGATTAAAGCTAACATTCGTTATTTAGTCCTAAACTCCTGGTCTTAGATCAAGTGCCAGACTGGAATCAGAAATATGTCATGTGACTGACTACTGTAGTGACTCCCTACTACAAACTAGCACAATGCAGCTGGGTAACTCATTTAATGTTCAATTCAATTTCACATATCAAATTAAGAGATGGGCAAATTTTTGTTTGGGGTCTGTGTGATTTTTTACTTTTAGGTGTTATTATTTATTTATTTAGTGGATTGATTAGACTTTGGCATGTAACATGTTTAAGCACACTGTTTAGCAGCCAGTATATATATATATACAGTTTGCACAAATCAGGTGTTGTCAGCCGCTGCCCTGATGATTTTATCAGTTTAGCCTGCTTAAACCAACTTGATACAACGTTAAAGGCTACACATGACATTTCTCTCACTAGCGAGGTAATACAGTGGCTGTTAAGATGCTGCTGCTCGCAGAACACTGGTTGAGGACCGCAACAGAGTAGCCTAATTCACACAAGCTCTCTGTCTATCTCCTGGATCCTCTTCTTGTCTTTTCTCTGTGTGTCTTTGTCTCTCTCGCGGCGCTCTTTCTAATAACTTCTTAAATACTGCATTAGAATGCTATCAACGGCTCACCGCCTCCATTACCACTTTAAAATTACTTTTTGGAACTAGCAAAGGGCGTTGGGATAAGATGCGGAAGAATAATCCTACTGCACAATAAATACGATTTAGAAGTCCAAAAAATATATATATATATCACACCACACATGAAATATCCTATAACATACTGTAGTAATATTTAGTATTTTCACATCTAGATACAAAAAATAAGTAATTTGTACTACTGTCTGTTCAGAATACGAAATTAAAAGAGACGGAGCATAGTAGATTTTTTAATTTTTTTTATAATCTGTTTTACACCTGAAAGAACACGCCAATCATATCAACTATGACCCTCGAACCGAGGTATGTACGCGAAATGTGACTTCTGTGTACAGTTCCACCCCTATGGAACTGATACTTTTTTTTTTTCCAGAATGAACATAAAGTTCAAAAGAACATTTCTGAAATAAAAAATTATTTGGTCAATGTAATGTCTTTCTGAACTTATATGTATATATAATTTGTTGAATATAGTACAGAAAAAAAAAACATTAGAACAAACTAGAGGAAACCATCGTTCAGAAGTATGTTTATACTCTGGTGAAAACGAAAAGAAAGAGAGAGAGAGAAGAAATAAAATTTCTGATAAAGAGACTATGCGATACTGCTAAAGGCAGAAAGGCGGCTGTTTTACTCTTGGGAGTCGTTTCATTTCTGTGGTGCCACACTGAGCTTCATGATAACTCTAGGCTTATCTTTCAAGTTTACAGACTTCTACCCCAACTGCATTTAATGTTGGAAAATTACACCTGTCAGTGCAGGCGCCCGTTCATTAATGCTATTTCCTTTCCAGATCTGGTGGAGAAATGCTATTAAAGAGTATGATGGCACAAAGACTGCAAATCCACACTTAATTATGACCAGCATGTTTTTTTCTTCTGCATCCATCAACACGCTTTCCTATTTTCCGTAGATTAATTTGAGTATAGCAATAATGACTCGGAAATGGACTAAAGGGGGGAACGTTTGGACGAAGACCCCCTTTCGTCACTAATTCAGTATTCTAACAGGAAGGGAAAAAGTGAGATGCGCTGTTAAACCATTTCCTATCGGTAAGATTAATATGCTCAGGATTAGTGCTTGGCATAAGTGAGTTGAAAAGGCTGTGTAGTTCACGTTTAAAAAAACGCAATGTGAATCCTATCTCCCTTAGATTTTGATGTTTAAAGCTGAGGGAGAGAGTTACAATATCTTCTTCTCCATTCTCTATTGGAGGAAAAAGAAACTTGTTCGACTACTCATAGTCTCATTATTTTTGCATTCCTGCTTGGTGACGCAAGCAGAATGGAATGAAGCACTTTGGCTTTACGTAGGCGCTGCATATATTTCTTTGACAACTTTTAACAAACTTCAAAGTCTATTCCAAAGGCACACTTATAATTCCATCACATGGTATTAATATCCGTCCTTATCATTTTCTCTGTTATGTCCAGTTATGCCTAATCCCGAATATTACTTCTTGATGAGTGGAAGAAAAATCTTATTTAACCACATATAACATGTACAGTGACACCCAAAAGGAATTCTGACACTTCTGAAAACTTACCTAACTTGATGTAAAACATTGCAAACATGCAAAACATCAAACCCTAAGGCATCTACAAACAAATGCAGACAGAGCTTTTTTTCAGAAACTAACTTCATCTTAAAGAATCCAGTCAAGGCCCAAGGTCTTTTTAGAAGAAATTGAGAAGTCAGTTTAAAATCAAGGCCACTTGCTTTGATATTCTGTTCTGTAATAGCAAAGATCATCCGTGTTTCTCCAAGATACTTTTTATGTCCCCAGGGGTTTGATTTTTATTAAACTTAAAAAAAAGTTAAACTTTTTTTTTTTTCTTTATTGTCACACTGAAACTCTTGGATTGTTTTAACCTTGTTCCAAGCCCAGACCACTTTCAATCTAAAAATATGAAAATCACACCTTAAAATCAGCATTATTAAACTATGATGAACAAACAAACAGTGATAAAACGAAAACCTACGTCACGATATTTATAGTGGTAAAACAATGATTGTTAAACAATGTTTTTTAGTTTTCTTCAAAACTGTGGGCTGTCCTTCACTTTCATCTAAAAAAAATATTCCTAAAACGCTTTGGTGCACTTGTTTACATCATGCAACAAAGTGTTTGGTAAAGAGCTTGAGATGAACCCAATTAAATATTAAAACTACAGTGTGTGAACAGTGTTTTAATGTACACTTTTTTCAGATTTTCTTTTAAAGGGTCCACGGTGTGCAGCAACAGAAAGAGCCCATAATTGGAAAAACACTACTCATACATTCCAACATGACCTCGCTTAAGTGGCCTATTTCTTTTTTGGGGAGATATTACAACTGTTTACAAAAGGTTCCTGCTCTGTCTGCAGTGGAAAGAATAAAAACATCTCTAATTAGCTGCCTCACTTTGTCCAAATTTTGAGTGAGGACCTTATGCGATTACCACAGACCACATGTACTGTGCATGTTTACTTTTATTCTTCCTTCTCGCCGCTTTGGTTCCTATTTTCAAAAGGTAAGGTGTATATTTTCCAAAACTCCTTAGTACACAAATACAAACTGATCAAACTTAACATCACTAGTCATCTTTTAAAAAACTTATCTAATTCGTTTCATTATAATTATACATATTGTCAATCAACACATTGTTTCAAAACATAATTTATTGTAATTGAGAGCATTTGATTTAATCACCAAAACACACAGTATGATCTTCTTTCGATTTGGTTCTTTTAACAATCAGTTCATTCAAAAGTAAACAATGCAAGATACATGTTTCAAAACACTGATCTATTATAGAGAACATTATATACAGATCAGTGGTTTCAAAAATCACTCTTTGTTGCTGAAATAATAGTAAGATACAGTAATACAGGCAATGATTGTCATGTTAAAATTGTTTTTGTAACAACAGTCAAGTGAATTATAAGATCACTAATAAAATGGTAAGAATTTTAATACAGATTTATCTTAAATCAATATATTTTTATTGCCATAATTATTTAGTTGGTAAAATGTTGTGTAATAAGTGGTATGCAGTGCACCATATTCCCTTAAATGTCCGTCTAGTTTAAACATTGCCCCTTGGCTTGCAAACTCGCTTCGCAATCGGTGGTCCTGATGACTCCTGCCTGGATGTACATTACCCTTATGTAATGTGCAGATAGTATGCCATCTGTCTCCATCCATCTCTGATCAATTTCCCTCCCTGTTCCTGCTGTATGTGCACAAGATTGCTAAATTCTAATCTAAGCCAATTGAAAATAGCTGAAATGTTTTGAAGGAACAAAAATGTGACCCTTTTGATGACTGTTGTGATATTAGTACTAAAGTTATTAGCATTATTATTAGGATATTATTATTATTTAACAGTTTGCTTGTGAAAATAGTACCAAAGCAAAAAAAAAAAAAAAGAAAAATGTTTTATACAAAGCTGAGAGCAACAAACAATATCTGAAGAATTCAAATTCTTTTCTTAACATTACCAGGGCAAACTTCAGTTTGAAACTGAAGATGGGCTAATTAATGGTAACTGGACTCTCTGTCCATAGCTTAGACTCTTTACGGCGACAATGCAAGAGTCACAATCCTGGGACCTGTCTTTCTTGACATCTTGACTAACCAGCCAGAGTGTTGGGTGACTTGGGGTCGAGCGCCAAGGAACGCCAACTCCATCTTTTAACTTCACACCCTGCAGTGTAGAGAGACAGACAAAAAGAGACAAATATCATCACGTGCACTACAGTGGAAATGCAGCATATAAAAGCACATATCATTCAGAAAGTCGAATGGGATTCTTTATGCATTTTTATTTACTGAGTGTTTGGATAATTCGCAGAAGAGTTTAATGTACATAAATTTTTAGGGTCAATGCAGTTAAAAAGAAGAAAAAAACGAAAAAAACAGCCCAGTTAAGACTTAATTCTGTGTAGTAATTACAGCGCTTTCATTTCCAAAGCAGTCTACTTATGCTAGCGGCTAAGACACAACACATTACTTGGAATGTCAACTGTGCATACTTCTTCTTTAGGACCTATCACTCCCCTATCTCTTTCTGCATTACACTAAATGAGAGATTTCGATGGAGCCAGACTGATTCCGCAACTGTTAAAGTGCTTTTGGTCTCTCTCTTGTCTCTCCTCTCTATGGCCTTCCACTTGACCTACTGGAGGAACCATCCACATTCAATACTTACTTTCGCATGCAACTAGACCTGATTTCATAACCCATTATTATAAGCTTTCATTTCTAAGCCAGCCTCATGAGCTTCCCTTTATAGTTAAGTAGAGCCTGGAAGCAGATTTTTACCCACCATTTGAGTTAATCTACAGTATAACACGACGCACGGAGAGCTAAAGCAGGGACGCAAGGGAAAGAAAACCCGGGTGAAGGACGGAGGAAAGGAAGAAAAAAGAAGAGGGTACCAGCAGAGAAAGGCGGATGGGGAGGAAGACGAAAATGCAAAATGACAGGCCAGGTGAGATATAGCGGAATGCAGGAACCACGACAAATCCCATGACTGTGAACAGCACAACATGAGAAGAGAGAGTGGGAAAAGAATGGTGGGGACAACAATTCGCAAAAGAAGGACAAAACACACAAGCGGAGGGCAGGAAGAGAGGAAGGGATATATGATGACTAGAAGAAGATACGAGAGGAGATGAGAGAGATAGAGAAGAAGAGAGAGAGGTAGGCAGGCGGCAGTGGGGCTGGAGGGACAGGGAAGACGCGGAGGCGGACCAAAGGGGAATTGATGAAGCAAATAGCGCAAAGAGTGTAAGAGGAGTGGGGGAAAAAGAGGCAAGGAAATGAACGGGAGGGGCGGGGGGAAGAGAGGGTAAAGGAAAGGGAGCGGGACGCAGGTCTTCAGTGTCACATCATTCTTCTCAGAAATTATTCTAATATACTAAATTGATTCTCAGTAAACATTAATTGTTATTATCAATGTTGTGCTGCTTAATAGTTTAATGGGAATCTTTTTTTTTTTTTCTTTGGTGGGACTGCGAAAAAAAGAAAAAGTTCAAAAAGAACAGCATTTATTTGAAATAGTAACATCTTTTGTAACATTATAAAATATTTTGTTTTTTGTGCCATGCATGCTGCTGTGTGCCAATCCCCTTCTTTCTCCCAGTGAAAATAAAGTGGGAAACTCATGGTTAACATGTACTCTGCACAATGGCAAGAGAGTTCCAGCTTACTCAGTAAGCATCCACACAATCCAATACTGTGCACACAGAAAAAAAAAACATACAAAAGGAATAATAGCCAAAACTGAAAGAGCTATTGGGGGAGAAAGGCGGAAAATTTAGGCCAATTCACCCAGACACAACTAGCTGTCATCGGTAAATTGAAAAAAGCAGAGTGGTTAAGTGAGCTTGAATAGATTTTCTTTTCTAGCCCATTTCCGCCCGCAGCTAGTGAACCACCTCCAATGCCCGCAGAGGTAGAGAGCAGCAGACGGCAGAGGGCCCACCACAAGACCGGAAATGGAAAGTGTGACCAATGTCGGCAAACAGCTAATCAAGAACGACTCAGCGCTGAGGTGGAGAGAGCATGACATAGCATGTGACAGGGCCCCATAACAACCTGACCCAGGGGGGAAGGATAACAGGATGGAGAGGGACCTGACATGAGAGAGGTCTCCATCTTGGCCACACATCCTACATTACTCGCGTCCCTCCTGTGATCCTTGCAGACCAGCCCATATGATTCATAATTGGTGTCACCAATTGAGCCGGCCAATGCGATTTGTGCTTGGAGCACACGGTGCTTCAGTTTAAATATACAAAAGTTGGTCTATGAACAGCTGTGGTCAGATGGGAGAATAATGAGCTGAGCTGATGGCAGAGCCGTAGTCAGAGCAGTCTAGAGAACAGAATATACCACAAATATGAGTGTCTTGCTGTAGTTTCAAGGGTTTATCTTACTCTCCAGGCTCTAAAAGACATAGGGCAAAAGGAACTGTCCCTAAATCTGGCAGTTGGTCTATGACCAACATGCTTAAGTTTTAAGAGGCGTGGCAGATTGTGGTGTCACAGTAGATTCAAATCATTACAAGTGTAAACATAATTGTCGGTCAGAAGAATAAATACAGTACCCCGTTGGCTGAACCCCCGAGTCTGACAGATGATGCATTTTGCCTACTCTACAACTCCTTTACTAAACGGTACTGCAGCTCAATATTATCACAGACAAGAACATGCTAAAACTGACCTGGAGTAAGGACTATTTGAGAAAACCTATGGCTTATATAAATTGAACTCCAAGTTGCCTTTACCTAGCCTAAACAAGAACCAACCTTGAAAGCTGAATGTGAAAGAGAGAGAAAAACTGAAACTCACAAGATTTCAAAATATTTTCTGTACAAAAGCACAAACCAGCAAAGCTTTGCCAAAAATACAACCCACTATTTACTGCCAGAATGTGAATGAAGGAAATATCTGATAGACAATGTGGTGTGTGTTTTTCCCCCCACTGTTACGATCTAAAAGGATGCAAATTTAAGAGCATTAAAAGTCGAATAAAAGAGAGGGAAAGGAATCCCTTCTTCAAAAAAGAACAAAGGTACGATTGTGAGTGAGGATTTGGGAAAAGTATGCGCAAAAAGATATAACATAATTTTTACCTCTAGGGAAAATAAACCACACGGGAATTTTTTTTTTTTAACATCAGTGGGAAAAGTCAGGTGAGCAGCTGCAGCAGAAACGCACAGCCAACAATATGCTTTAATCCAACTGTGGATGGGCTCACCAGGTTATTTTAGTATCGAGACCGTAACTAGTTTTGAATACATTGAATTTAGTATCATGTTTAATATTTAGATGTTTTCAATTTTAAGTGGTTTTTTATAGAATTTAGAAGTTTCCCGTATTATTCATTGTAATCTTAGTGTAAGAAGTTAAACTGTAACTAACAATCGTGAAATGGATGGCATTTGGCTAAATTTTTTATTTTTATTTTTTCTTTTAGTTAACTCACAGACTGTAACTACTTTGACACAAAACGACATCCAAGTCACATTCATGATGGTAACATTTGGTTGCTAAGACTACAGTGAGACAAAAATTATAAACGCAGGAACTTTGTTTATATTGACACATTTTTCATGAGCTGAACTACAACAGACTATAAGACTTTTTCTATTTACACAAAAAGGCCTATTTCTGCTCAAATTATTGTCCACAAAATCTGTCTAAATCTGGCGTTAGGGGGGTGGGCACTTATCCTTTCCGAGATAAATTCATCCACCCTGACCAGGTGTGGCATATCAAGCTGCTGATAGGACAGCATGATATTGCCACAGGTGTGCCCTTAGCTGGCTCACCATAACCGGCCACTCTAAAATGTGCAGTTTCTATCACAACAGGCACAAGTGCAACAGAATTGTATAAGCTATGCCAGTTTGCGGAGAGCGTGAGCATAAGTCGGTTTGCCTATAACCCAAAGAGATTTCTGCACAAACTGTCAGACACTTGTCTCAGGGCAAGCTCATCTGCGATGGCTACGGTCATCGTCGTCATCGGGGGTCTGGACCTGACTGCAGTTCCTCATCATAACTGAAACTTGAGTGGGCTCACACATTCACATTCACTGGTGTCTGGCACTTTGGAGAGGTGTTCTCTTCACAGTGGAAATGTGCTCGGTTGTCACTGGATACAGGACACATGGCAGACAGTGTGTATGGGGGCTGAGCGGTTTGCTGATGTCAACGTTGTGGATCTGAGTGGCACATGGTGGTGTGGCGGTTATGGTATGGGCAGGTGTATGTTCTGGACAACGAAACCACAGCGGGCATTGTATTGATGACCATTTTGAATGCACAGCGCTACGTGACGAAAAACAAAAAAACACTGAGGCCCATTGTTGTGCCATATCATACACGACCATCACATCATGTTGCAGCATGAAATAATGCACAGCCCCATGTTGCAAGGATCTGTACACAAATTCCTAGAAGCTGAAAAACATCCCAGTTCTTGCGATGGCCAGCCTACTCATGACAGGAATGTCGCATTGAGAGCAAATCAACACCAGATAGAGAGGTCTATGCGAATGTGGATGTGTTGCACGCACGTGGGAAAATATGGTGTGGTCACACCAGATAACGGACTGGTTTCCGGCGCAAAAACAAAGTTGTCTGCAGTTATAATGTTTTTTCAGTTGACTATTCTTTGTTTTTCGAGAAAACATGTCTTTTTACTTCCCTTACAAAAAAGAAGTGTGTATTCAAGTGTTCTATTAATATACTCCTTTTAACACTAAAAAGTAGAAAAGTTATACTTTTAGTTTACTTTTTAAGTATAATTCTCAGAGAAATGGGGCTTTATCGTACTCCTCAGCAAATATAACTTAAAAATGAGCATCTTGAGAGTACTGTTGCACGTATACTTACAAAACGTCTAAATATATTTGCGAGATACGTGTGCGCCGTAGAATCCGTTGTTTTCATGGTTGTACGGTGTTACGAGGACGCTAGTAACCATTCTTATTAACAGAGGATTCCAAGGAAACACAAGTGAAAACGAAAAAAAACGAAGCCAAACAATACTATAAATAATGTAACACATGATCATCGGACATAAAACAGCCATTCAAAACTGTAAAGTTATGGAATTAAATGTCGACGATATGAAAGATGGTAATAATACAGTCACGCTTGGGGTTTTTTGGGATCGGCCTCTATCTTCCGTTTGGATTATTCATTCTGAATCTATATCTAGTCTTTTCAGCTTTTTGTCAAAATGAGATCTCTTACTTTTATGAAAATCTTACCCACCATAAAGTGTTTTTTTTTTTTTTTTTTTTTTTTTTTTGTTAAGAATGCTGAAGCTAGAATAAAAAATGTTTGTTTAACAAGCAGATACCCTTTCTTTTTTTGGATGTTTGTATGTCAGATTTCATCTAACATAAAAAATATACAAATTAAAAAACAAAAACTAGACCACAAAAAAATGCTAAGAAGTATGATTGTAAGTTCACTTTATTAAAGAAAACTTATGAGTACTAACTGTAGTGTAACTGGACTATACTTCAAACGTGAACAAAGTATTTAATAGTATAAACAATCAGTATACCGTATAAGTTCAGTTTTTAAGTATAATTGCATACAACACTACAAACACAGAGGTAAAACTATGTTGTGTCTCAAAGTTTGCTACGGTATACTTAAAGTATAAATCAAACGAACCTTTGATATACTAGAAAGGATGGGCCAATTTAGTCCCAAGGAGTTATACATACAGAGTATACTGACTAGAACACTGAAGAGTGTATGACTTGCTACATATAAGGATATTTTTAAATATACTTCAACTGTTACTTAAGTATACTTAATAAACATAACCTTGAAGTCTACTTACTTGTTGTAGTAAGGGTTCACTTGTGCCCCAATGTATATCTGCTTAGGACATCCCTCTGACGTTGCGGCTGGGCCACAGCCCTACTGTAACAAGTGTACTGTGACTGTGTGCACGTATGTATGTGTGGGAGTGTATGTGCTTGTATGGGGGTATGAATATCTATGCATTATTGACATTAAATGTGCTGATATAAGGTTGATTATGGAATACAAGTTGCAGCCAAGTCTCTCAGATGATACTTAAGTTGTACCGTGGGTCAAAAAAGCACTCTTAAGTTCAACTCATAGCATTAAACATAAATTTAATCTACAAATACGCTTTTAATTAATTGCAATAACATGCATATTATACAAGAATCGTCAGAAAAGGGTCTGTTTACAACGTGGATGCATAACTGAAATTTGCCGATGACGCAAAGACGGCAATATTTCCAAATCTACATTACATCCAAGGGTACCTGCACCTAGCTGAGGCTTCCTTACACTGAGATTTATGGTGGAATAAAAAAAAAAAATGAGTTAAAAAAAAAAGAAAAAAAAAATCACACAAGAATTACAAAGAAACGTTCCAATGACCACATTGTACTATGGAGAAATTCTGAAGTCAAATCTTAGGTAAAACACTCCATTTTACAGCATTGGTATGCCAAACGCGTGTGAATATTATCCACGATTCCTTCAAAAAGCACACTGCACGACGATTTTTTAGCGTGTTTATAAAGGAGTGTACAAAGACCTTTGATGGCCAGCTGGTTTTGTTACGGAAAGAATTCATTTAGAACAGCACGCACAGACGCAAAAGTGTAACGAGCACACAAGCAGGTGAAAAAACTGTCTTCTGGCCAAGACTTGCAGAGCTTTCGTAAATGGAATGATAGCTGAAAGTAAAAGTAATAAAGTTAGGAAAAAGTTAAAAGAAAAACAGATAAACATTGTAAATAAATCGTAAATAAATTCCGGTTAAAACAATGTAAATAAGAAATGTGCAAAAGACAATAGTTACTAAATATAGAAACGCTACTGTATGCAAAAAAGTCCAGCAAGTTGGGAGTGAAAGTGTAAACCCATACTCGAGATATATCCAGCGCCCACCGGAGAGCAACTGGGGGGTTCAGTGCCATGGGTATTGAAAGGTGGAAGGAGAAAGCTGTTCTTCACTCCCTCCACAACTTCCTGCCAAGCAACTCACATCTCCATCGAAGCACTAGCGAGAAGATATGCAAACCTGCAAACCTTGCTGGTGTAAGAGTCCAACTCTTCTAACCATTAGGACCACAGCTGCACCTCCCAAAGGAAAAAAGGGGAAAAAAAGACAATATGGTCCTTTGAAAGTGTTTTACCCTGTTTTTTTGGTACATCACCTCACACACGCAAGCTGTGGTCGTTCAAGACCAGTAGCGCTTAGAGCATGCTATAACGAACAGGTGGTGTTCATTCAGCAGTTCTCAACAAACTAGAAAGAACAGATCCCATGGTCTTTCACAGAATTTGAACCTAGTGCTGTAAAATACCTCTGCTCAAAGGTTCATTAGAATGCCACATAAGTAGAGGAAGTCCCTGGTAACAGTTCAGACACAAAAACGCAGAGTGAAAATCATGAGTCTGTGCGAGTGATCCGAGGAAGCAATCTGACAGTACCCTGTGTGGGTAGTGGACTGCTGTTGTTTATGAGCATGATACAATTTAAAACGAAAACATCAGCTCCGCTTAAAGTGAGACCATGATTCTTATGTTCCTCACAACTGTGTCAACAAACTAAATGGAAAGCAACAATTCATTCTCCCTCATGAGTAAGCTTCTTTAAACAACATCGCATCTATATTTAATGCGTCACCTATTCTAAACAAAGACCACTGCTCTTCTCCCGCACTTTTGGAAAAAATAATCTCTCTTCCATCTCTCTCCTGAATCTCGGGTTTGAACTTTTGTCTCTCTCATACATTATCTCTATGGATCAGTCCTCCAAATAATTATAGTGATCGAGATAAGTGAGATGGGAAGTTGCTCACGGGCCGAGAGCCATGGTAACAGTATAGAAAATAAAAACCCACCAGCATCCCTAGGGAGGAATAAGGAGGATTCAAAAGAGGCAACGACAGTGTGCCTGAATGCTCAGGCCTGGCGCCCCTCTTCTGGCAGTACACCATGCCCCTGCAGGACGGGGGTTAGTGACTCACGCCTACACACATGCACGCCCTCCTCGGGGACCATGGTTATGCTAAACCTGGGGGAACTAGCTTAACTAAGGACCAGAATATAGTCATTTAAAGAGATTGAAAACACAAAACAATTTCAGATAAAGTAATAGAGACCATGATAATCCTAAACTTATAATTAGAAGTATCACACTCACAGTTGAGTGAGTCGGTCACATGCACAGCAGATTACACTAACCTGCAAAATCCTTCATTCAACAGTTAATATAAACAAGAGTAGCTCCCTCACGTTTTAAAAACAACATTGCCTTGCTATTTTGCCCATTATCCAGCAACCTCAACAAAAATAGTTCTAAACAAAGCCACTGGAACATTTCGGCAGCGCGTCTCCTGCCTCCCTGGTACCAGTGAATGAGCCAGCACCTTTTGAACGCAAATAATTTCAGGAAAGAATTCAAAAAATCTTTTTAGGCTAACTCCTTCCTGAATCATCTGGGTTTGAACAAATTTTGTGCAACACAAAATAAATATTTTCTGTACACTGATCAGGTATAGTGACCATATCAGGTTCACTAAGACCAATATAATTAAATAAGAATATAGCACTAAAGGAAATAAAAGGATATTTGTTGTTGTTGTTGTTGTTGTTGGCTGTTAGTTTTAAGTTGATACACTATCCATGAAATAAAGACGTAAGAAGACTAAATAACTAAAAGCCCAGTAAGGGCAGAGTGTTAACTTCCAAATCTAGAAGTAATCCCAAAGTTTGCACAATCCCACACTGACCTCACAAACCGCACATCACGTTAATTCCAATGCATCCAAATATGAATCCATAAAATAGTTCAGCCCTGATAAATCTAGAAAACTCAGTTATGTGGGGGATCCATGTTTCTGTAATGTGTCTGGGAAGACCCCAGACATTACAACAACACGGATCCCCCACGCCGTCTCCTGTCAGGCCAGACAGAGAGACACACACCCGGCAGATGCTCTGTAAAAAGGTGGTGACGTCTAGGAGAGCCACCAGAAGGACAATGAGGGGTGACTGAGGACGTTTAAATGGGGAAAGACAGATTCTGCTTTGTAGTTGTCAGTGTTATATCTATGGCAAAGTGCCTCTCTTGTTTTTCCATTTTGCTGAGGGCAGATGTTTGTATGCATGTGCAGTTCATCAGGGACTTAACGTCTTAGATTTTGATTGTGTGTAACTGATGAGGGAAGTGTGCCGTTTGTGCGCTCCTTCTACTGCTTCTAAGTTCTCAGGGCATACGTGACTCCACAGTCTGCTGTGATCAACATCTTGTTAGTATATCTGTTTTTGCGTATCTTGTCTCTCTCTCTCGCCGCTCTTCATGCCACTCTACTGCAGGCAGATGTTTGATAAACATACAAATTTATCATTACGTCACTGTTCATTTCTGCTATGTATCTCTTCCCAATATGAAGTTCACTCATAAAGTTGATGATTCCTCATTATTCTGTCTGGTATATAAAGTAGATCACTCATAACCACCAGCAGCATGACCCTGTAGTGCTACAAGAATGCAAATCTATGGCATTTTACACGAGAGTGCTCACAGTCTGCCGGACCAAAGAGTTCCATCACAGCGAGACTCGAAAAGAATATGTTATGTGATGTCCAAACTCAAGCAGATGGGGATCACTAATATCTGTGCATTTTCACCCCTCCAAAAGAAAATCAGCCATTGGTTAAAACATCTACGCCACTATAGTCCTAATGATAGATGTTACTGTATAGGTGCGTGGGTGGACTATCAGTAAGAGTGCAGATACAGTGGAGCTGATCCAGGTAGGAAAGCTGGAAGGGAACTGAAATTTTTATTGTGAGCAATATCACCTTCGGGATAATACTAAAAAAGAGAGAGATAGGAGAGGGAAAATGATTCCATGCATCAGCGATAAGCGTACCTCTGTTCTGCTGTATATGTCGTACCGCACTGCTGCAATTTATACACACATTTTTTGCCTTCTCTGCAGAATCACCATTTTAAGCACATGAAAGCCGATGCTTAGGGTCCAAAAGGGGAAAAGGGGGTTTTTGATAAAATTTTTTTTTTAAACATCTTATTCTGATCAGGTTTTAGATAGATATGGTTACAGCATTGTTTAGCGCAAATGACCTGATGACCTCGGCAATAAAATCTGACTGTGTGTACGGCATTGACCATTTTATGATTTAAATTATTCAGAGCAGCTTTTAATGATGGTCAGAGGTCACTGTCCTAAACACACGACATCATATTGTAAAATCAACTTCCTTGAGTATAATTACCACAAACTGCCTACAATAACCCCCTGATTCAGATACAGTTCTTTGAACTTTCTATTCATCACAAAAAAAAAAAAAAAAAAATCCTGAAAAAAATGTACCACAGTTTCCACATACCAATACCAATATAATACCAATACCTAACTTTTCAATGACTATGTCTCCAAACCCTAAACCTAACTCTAACAAAGACATTTTTATATTTTAAGTTGCTATTTAAGTTATATTTATTACTGGGAATCTTGGCTACACAAAAGTAGTGATTCAGGTGTTTACTGTCCGTTGGGGGGAATTGAAGGGCTCATTCTAAACTCCAAACCCAACACACAAACACTATATTTTATTTGCTTCATTCAATCCCTGAGCAATAAACAATCCACCTATAAAAATGAAAATTCCGCAAATCATGCCCCCCTCGTGACATACCTATCCTATCAGCACACCGTACGTATAGGACTAATCAAATAAGCCCTTGAAACGCCCTGGGGTGTGATACTTAATCGGTAATCACTCATTTCTCTCATAAATATCTGTGGTATCTGTGTTTAAAATTTAATGCACAAGTGTATGATGGGCGGTCGACTGTCTCTGACCGTGATACAACAGAGGCATAGTGTGCAGGCCCACAGAAGAAGGAGCATTGTAGCCTACAAGTGGAGAAATCTTTATGGTGGAGTGTAGGGTCACGGCTCATTTTGACTGGGGGACACCATGAAAAGGCTTAGATAAAACTTTGATCACACGATTTAGTCAAAAATATGGGTAAAACTAAATGGTGTAGGTTCAATAACAACTTATCAAATGACACAAAAAAAGTTGTTAATTAATATTCAAAAATACATTCAATTGACATGCAAGAAACATAACAGGCCACAAAATCAAACATTTAAGTTAATCAAACACTTTTATTTTTAATTTGTTTTAGACAGTGTTGTATTCTATGCTGGGTGTGAAACATTGGTTTGATTTTAGATTTCACAACTTTTTTTTTTCTTCTTTTTTTAAGTTGTTTAGATTCCCATGACTTTCATCAATAGAAACATTTCATTAAATATGTATAATGTATATTATTAATGAATTGCAATTTGCAAAATGTATACCCAGCATAAGGTATGTACATTGATTTGGCTCTTTTTACAGTATTTAAGAAAAAAAGTCTCCAGGGTTTCTTAGTAATTCAACCATTTGACTTATGAGTAAGGAAAATATGCTGCTGCAATGGAAGGGTTTGCCAATAATCTCTCGTTCCTGTGTAAACAGTGAATGTTTGAGAGCTTGTAGGGAGTTGTCATCCATGTGAACATACAACACCGCTTGCATTACTTCGTGTATAATTCATTTCCATCTGAACCTCGTTTCGTCTAGAGGAGGGTTCAGGGATGTTCTACAGAGGAAAAGGGAACAGGTAATTGCATTTGCCAGGACAGGCAGATTAAAAGGTGAAATTTGCGAGTCTGTACAGATCAGAAATCAGGTTTTATATTACACTCAAAAAAGTAACAGGCAGATATTTGAAGACCAAAGGTTATGTTGTCTGAGTTTCCTGCATTTACAAATCGCAAAAGAATCTTTATTCTTTAACAGGGAGAGTGTCACCCAAAAATTAAACACTCTTTCATGAATTACTCACCCTCCAGTTCGTTTCCAAAACAGGTCAGAACTTACTGTAACTTTGGAGAGTATCAAGACGTCATTACGTTGCAAATTAAGCTTCGTGCAAAACAACGCATGAGCTTGCTGACCCAAGCAAGGCAATCTCTCGTGTGTTCTCTCGTGAAGCTAACATGGAAGTGACTTAAACTGTAATTCATCAACTGGCTGCTAGAGGCTGGCTGCAAAAGGGAGTCAATCCCATAGACTCCTCATGTTAAAATGCCCAACTTTACAGCAGAAAAAAAACAGTTTTACAGCATGGTTCAGAAGAAATGAATTTTGGTCTATATAGCTAATTTTGCCCTCATGACAATTGTGAGGGGGGTGATTTGAATTTTTGTATAACTCATCCGATTAAATTATATTAAGCCTATAAAGTTCTGAATAATTAAGGTTGTGGCGCTACTTGAGTGACAGGTGGATTGCCGCTGATGACACTGCCGTCGAGCTAGGGAGGCGTGGCTTCAGCAACCAGCTCCCGCCTTTTTGCCCATTTTCGATGATCTGGGAGTGAAGTACGGTGACGCGCTGCCAAGATGGCGACGACCCACTCTGCCCACTTTGAGCTTCAAAAATGCTCTTCAGGAATCTATGGGTGACATCACGGACACTACGTCCTATGTTTTTATCGTCTATGGTGCTGAACACATGTCCGTGTTGACGAGAGCAGCAGCGCAATGTGCATGCGTTGTTTACATTTGAAGCGGAAGTGCATGCATGCGTCTTGATACTCTCCAAAATGGAGACAAGCCACAGCAGACTGGCCAGGAAGGAGGAGCAAGAAACTGTTGAACAAAGTTGTTATTTTTTGAGTTTTTCTTTGTGCCACAAAAAATACTATGTAGCTTCGTAAAATTACGGTGGTTGAACTACTGATGTCACAATGGACTATTTTACTGATGTCCTTACTACGTTTCTGGACTTGATCGTGGTGTAGTACCCTTGCTGTCAATGGAAGGGGTCAAACAGCTTCAGAATGCACAAAAATAACTTAATAGGTGTTTGAAGATGAACAAAAAGGTCTTACGGGTTTGGAATGACTTGAGGCGGAGTACCATTAATGACCGAACTTTCAGTTTTCAGTTTTCAGTTTTGCATTGCCAATTCAATTCGCTTATGTTGGACAAGTCATGTTAATTTTCTATGTAATACCTCTGACAGAATCAATACTGAATATCCAGGGACAGAATAAATGTCCATTCACAAAAAAAAAAAAGATATATATATATATATATATATTTTATTTGCTGTGTTTACCCCATGCATAAATAGGCCTAATCATGTCTACCACTGCACATCCGGCTGTCAAAGCACAAGTTTGTCTCTTCTAAAACAGTGATGACCTACATGATTCTACACAGTAAAAAGCACTGACCGTTTTTCTGTCTCATGCTTTTATGCTCTTAAATGTTTTTCTTTGTCACACAAGAATTTGACAATTTTTCGATAACTTAAAACTCTTATTAGGGTTGTCAATAACTAACTATAATATAATATCTAATTATAATACTAATATAATATAAATAATAAATATAATATAATTAATAGGGTTCATCAACGTTAAACATGTTACTCACAAGCAATTAATTTTACTATCCTTAACGTGCTAAAATAATTTAACGCAATTAAAGCACAATTGCTGAAGCACAATTTACGATTCTAAACCTTTAACCCAATTTTGCTTATCTGTTTGCGATCTAGATAATTTTAAGCTGGGGAAAGTTTTCAGTCCAAGGATCCAGAAAGCGAATGCATTCAAACAATCTGTCCAAAACAGCGCTAATTTTAAGAACCCGGCTGATTACATCAGAGATTGCACGAGAGACCCACCACTACATTTTAATAATTCGAGTGTGTTGTCTTTAAAACCACGAGCTCGGTCATTCTGTGATTGTCTCTGAATAGCGCGAGCCCTCAAACGTACACACGCCACTGTGTGAAGTACAGACTGGGGGAATGGAAATGGTCAACACATCCCACCGCTGTATGGCCAGATGAGACGCAAACTACTAATTATTCTGAATGGATCTGTGTACTGTAGTAGATATATGCGCAGTCAGTCAGGCAGTGGTTAGGGGTTTTTGGGAATCTCCAGTGTGGTCCTGTTCGGATTATCGCAACTTGACTACTCTAAAATGTTAAAAAAAGCTCTTGCAGTGTCTGCACTGTACACCTTACTATAAAAATTTTGATTCTTTCTTCTGTCATATTTGCAGTATATGGCCTCCTTATATCATTTGGTTCTTTGGTGTCCTTTTGGAGTTCGTGTAAGTGTACTTTTTTTGAAAATGAAATCTAAATTTATCTTGAAAAAAAGCTTGCAAAAAACTACAGATTTTTTGAGAATCGCCATCAATCTTTTGGTTTACTTTGCTGGACTATAGCAAATAATGAGGGCAAAATAAACATTTGAAACAAGATAACATGGGGCTATGCTTCATTTCATGAAACGTGATGTTGTGTTTAATCACAGGGGTGTGGTTAATGAGATTTAAAAGTTCTTAATTAGATTTTAATCTGTTGGACCCCCAGCCCTTAAATCATAATAATAGAACAGACAAGAACAGAACAGAACAGAACAGAAACAGAATAGAACAGAATAGAATAGAATCGAAAGAGAACTCTAAAGCCAATTTTGGTTTGCGCTCATTGCTCATCAGTTGTCTTTGAATTATCTCAGTCATATTTCTTTATATAGCTTAATTTTGATTAATTTAATAACATTACTCTCCCATATATGATATAAGTTAGTAATTTATTAATTACTTTGATTCTAATAGTTCAGATATAAAGCATTATGTAATCATGGTATACAATTATTTTCTGAATCTCCAAGACTCCACTTTAGTATTTAGGTGAATACGTTGTCTGGTACCTTTGTCTTCTTCTTTTTTTTTTAGGTCTTTCTTTCAGTGTCTTTCATATCATCAAAATGCCCGCGGTCATCACAAAATTCGAAAAAAGAAATAAGTAAAAAGCGCAGTGTGACATTATACAGACTCACGCTCAGACCAGATCTGTTCTTTTACTAACCACACAACAACAGACATTATTCATGAAAAACAAGCCAAAAATATCTATCTGTAAATCACTCGCAAAACCATTATTATGTCAATTTCCAGTTCAAATCAATTCCATTTCGGTCCAGGTGAGAATGGATTTATGAGCACACGATTTACACACAAAATACAGCGTTGTGATGCTCAGGTTTCATGAATAGACATCCCACCCATGTTATTGCAGAACATTTACCAGTACATAAACCCACTGTATATTTACTTAATCTTTTCTCAAAAATTGCTCTGAACATTCAAATTTGGCATGTGAATTGCTACTACAGTTAGATGAACCCCCTTATCAACCACCCATATTCCATGGGGCTAATCATTAGCAGGAAATTGACTGGACTCATGCGCATTCAGCAGATCCAGTAAATACGGCCCTCATAAATGGTTAGAAGGTAATAGTTTTATAATATGTCCAAATGTTTGTGCCTGCTTCTTTATTTATTTAGTATAACATCATCAGTAACCAAAAATAATCAGATTGCAAACAAATGCATATGGTTCATGAACAGTGAACACTAATTTTCAATATCTGATTTCATAAGAAGACCCGTGTGTGTGTCCAATTATATCCCTATATAGGACAGGGAATGGCAACCACACAATAGTAAAGTAATATCAATGTGTTGTTGTGCGTGGTTGTTTTTTTTCATAACAAAAAATGTATGGTATATGATGCCCACGAACACAGGGGACCTCCACCATTACATTTAGTTTCAAACCCCCCTTTTCTCCTCTTTTTAAATGCATCACCATGCGATTCAACATGGGGGGAATGCTAACCAGTAATCCATGTCCAGGTATTATAGACACAACGTGCTTCAACTTTAACAGAAATGCAAATGGACATGTAAGAATAAGGCAATTCCATGCATTTTAACAGTATTGTAATAATACTCCTGACTGCCTTTGGCCAATATAGAGAGCAACCTGCAATGTCAGCACCCGGTAAGACTGCTAAACAAAATCCTGCATTAAATATATTTGCTAGATCACTGGAGATTGTCTGAGCACAGAGATTTTCAGGCTAAGATGGCCCTGCAGTTGTTCGCTTTGAGTCAAGCTCATAAGCTCAGGCGCTGGGTGGGACTAGTTCAATGGTGTGTGGTATTCAAACATTGTCATTCCTGGAGTATCACATGAAGCAGAGGAATCAAACACAAGGACATGCAACTAAAAAAACTAAGGATAGCTCTTCTTC
This sequence comes from Cyprinus carpio, assembly GCF_018340385.1. Classification (NCBI taxonomy): domain Eukaryota; kingdom Metazoa; phylum Chordata; class Actinopteri; order Cypriniformes; family Cyprinidae; genus Cyprinus; species Cyprinus carpio. The sequence continues at coordinate 319,674 of NW_024879266.1, forward strand.
TGAATTTGCAAGTGCTGTGCTCACCTTAAAAATGGTGTAGTTTTTGTCATCTGTGGCAGCACTTGCTGTGTTGTTGAAAGATCTTTTACAGAAAAAAAAAAACTGTAATTAATAAGGAAAAGTTACAATATGTATATACAGGAGGGGTCAAAACGTCTGATTTATATCCACATGCTGAAACTATTTAGCCTCCGATAACCGAAAATTTAATTTAAATCTGAGCGACTATTAAAGGTTTTAGGCTTTTGAAGCATATACGAAGATATAAATGGGGGACTCTCTCTCACTTTCCGCCCTACTTCAATGTCCCAGCCTTCTAAAATGTGACAAAATGTAACGGCTTGTTAATAATTTGTAGTTAGTAGCATCTGTCTTTTGTAGTTTGATTCTCCCTAACACTAAAATCAAATGATGAATAGCACACGCCATTGAAACAAAAAAAACCCATGAAATGACTGTTGAATAAAGTGAGATGGAAAACACAATAGAAATATATAACAAAAACAAATAAAAAGACGATGGAAAAAGACAGAATACTGCTAGAATGATTTGGGATTCAATGGGACAAAACATAAATGAAAGATTCTGCGTCTGAAAACACCTCTTTTATTCATCATCTAACTCCACAGTACAGAATGAACATTCAATCCATTCAGCGTATTTTAAAGCAGGTTAATATCTGTGCACTCTCCTAATTGTGTTCCACCAGAAGAAAAGCTATAATGCTTAAACAGTTATGTCAGTTTCATCGAGCAGGTACACTGTTGTCCGTCTAGACACTTCCTGTAATGCCAATGAGGTGATGTCCCGACTTCTGAATGCTGGTCTGCTGGAAACACTAGCGCAAAGACCAGGAGGAAACCTCCACCAAATATCACTGACATGAAATGAAATTCAAGATATTTGAGATGAATTGAGATGAGAGTTAACTGAGATGAAAATTCAAGGATTAAGATATTCAAGGGCAAGATTAAAATATGTGAGTCTTGCCATGTGATTTGAGAGATGAGTTTTAAAGATATAAAGATCTGAAATCTTCAGAGTGAAATTTAACAAAGAATATTTATGTTGTAGCATGAGACCTATGAGATTTAAGACATGAGATTGTAGACATGAGGATATAAGAGCGATTTAGATTTAGGATATTAAAATGAGATTTGAGATATATGTAAATGTAATGATGTAATCACAATTCATCAATTAGTTATCTCTGTTCAACCATGATCCTCATTTCATGATCCACAATAGAAGTCACAGTCCCAGCCAAAGACTTTATAAGATGATGTAATGAAACTTGGTCACCATGACTTCCCCAATCCTCAAAAACCCCTTCCAATCAATTTATCTATCAACCTGTGCGAGGCTGTGAATGTCAGTGTTTTTGAGACCAGTTTAAAATCAAGCCTTCTGCATTACTGGCTATTGTGAATATAATTATACAAAGTCCAAATAAATAGCAAGAGGGTCACTGGAATGATAAAAAGGCCTCTTGGGCCCTAGGAGAATGCATGCTCATTCCCCAAAAGCAAAACAGATGTTTCTAAATGAGCCATTTAACTGAACCACTAATGCTGGGGTAGAGTCGTGAACCCTTTTGTGCAACACTGTTTTTTACGTACCTTACTGCAATGTTTCGCCGCAAGTTTCAAAGAGTAATGTCCACTGAGTGGTGCTATAAAACACGGGTTCGATCGATTGAACCCTGGCATGTTTTTATTTAATTTGAAATGCCAATAGCTAAGTATTAGTTTGGTTTGTATAAGCTTTGTTAGATTGCGGGCAAGTTAGATGGGGACGTGAGTGCTCTACCGTGTTGGCACACCACAAACCCAACCCTTCCTAAATGCAGATATAAAAAGCAATTTGGTCCTTTACATGCAGCACTTTGATCAATCAAAACAATCCAATCAGATAATGAAAAAAAAAAGCTGACAGTAGGATATGTGCGTTAGTTAAAAAGGATTTAAATGGAGCTCCTGCGCTAACATCTCCAACGCCATTCAACTTAAGTTCGGTGCTATGAAAACAAGATTTCCCAGCATATCCAGAATAATTTTATTTGTTTTGAAGTCACATAACCATGATTTTTCATTCAAAGTAATGGTGTCGAAAAAATTACAACTTTATTAATCAAAGAGACGCTGTAAAGTATTGTGTGAAACAGAACTAAAACACAGGTGTTGGACGTATGTACTGCATCTAGTGTTCATTTATTTGTGGAAACTGCAGTGATACGAAGTGCTGTATTATTGGTACACGTACTTTCAGCGTCTCGCCTAAAAAGTGCACCCAGGTACATTTATGCCATGAGACCAGGTAGTATCATATAGTGTCAATGCAGCAGAAACATGACATTTGTTATTGAAAATACCATCAAATGCATGAAACCCAGGAACCCAGGAATGACATCGGAGAAACAGGATTCATCACTACCAATAAATGTGCATGAAACGTAAAAATAAAACATTACTGAACACCAAAACTGTTCAGATATAATTTGATTTTTCTGGCCATTTTAAAAATAGCACTTGCCTGTACGATAACCTTCACGTGGGTCAACAATCTTTTCACAGTTTGACATCCCGGGGCAGTTTGGCAATTTATAGTCCTCTGGTGGATAATTAGAGTTTTAACCAGCTAGTCTGACCCTAGATCTATCTGCTATATTATAAAATAAGTGTCATCGTGCTCTTGGCCTGTAAAAATGTTTGGTTGTTCAAGACAAGAATTTCTAAGAGAAGCACTTTTGTACAATAGCCACTTGATGAGACTTCCATAGATTGTCGATCTCTTACATAACCATTTTTCACAAGAGGAGACCTACTTTTGTATGAAACTTAGGATGGGGGTTCATTCAGAGAAGGATATTGTAATGCTCTCCTATCAATGATAGAAAAGCCATTGAAAAAGTAATACATTCATACAGTACTTTTCTCCTATCAATATATGTATAAATAAGGATGAAAAGGCCAGTACGACACAGGTACTGTACAAACCACTTGTGGGAGCCAAATTTGCACTAAAAGCATAGCTTGCAGTTCGGAGTTCCACTAGAATAAAGTGGACAGCTTCCCTACCGATACGGAACACACAATTTGTTTTTAATTGTGCTTCGACCTTATTTCCTCTTTGTAAACAGAAAAGTTGGGAAAGGACATACTTAAAAGTGTTGTTTTTTAAACGTGCATAACGGAAATAATCAATGGCATTTAAGTCACATGCCAGTTTGCAGAATGGACCGGACAACAGTGAAATACATTTAAATTGAGTGCGTAAAGGCCAAATCTGTTCCAGGTATTGAAGCATGAGTGTGTCAATCATAAAATAACTTGCTATATAAAAACTTGAACTGTGAAGGAGGTATAACAGCCAGAGTCTGGATTGTCCCAACTTGGAAATTTTGCTCTGCATTGTGACCTATCCAACAATTGCACAAGCATAGAAGTGGATGTAGGTGAACACACATATACACACACACAATAAACACACACACACACACCGTTAAAAAAACACACATGGAGCAAGTGGGCAGTGAACCCGACATGATTTCTTAATGTTTTTTTACAGTAAAACCCGACACCGGGACAGACCAGATGAAATTAGACCCGATATGCCCATTTATTTCTGAACCGACTGGACTCATAACGGCATTGACGGACGTGCACCAGCCTGCAGTCCCCGCAGTCAGTAAAAAAAAAAAAAAAAAATCCGGGGGTCCTGCTGAACTGATTATGGCCACTTCTCCAAAACTTTGATTTATTTAAAGGGGTGCTATTATGCTTTTTCCCCACTTTTTCAACTTTAGCAAAGTCTGCTAATATTGCTGTTGAGAATAAAAAAGATCTGCAAAAAGGAAACAAGCTCAAAGTCACAATTCAAAAAGAGATATTTTATTTAACAGAAATCATTTTTCAAAAACTTACAACGAACGACTTGTTGGGACTACAATGCAATTTTTTTGGGAAATTTGTGATATCACAAAGATCGACGAATGGGCCGAGACTGGCTTAAACTGCACTAGAGAAAACAACGAGTGTTATCACTATGTCGGAGACACGCGTAAGTGTTCCCAAGGAAGGACAAGCTTATAGTGGGTTACACTCATCTGGGTTTAAATTCGCGGTCAAATTAATTAGATTGTGACGCAATATTTACAACTGAAGATCACAGCAGGCGGCTATGATAAGGGGCATTGACATGTCCCCGACCAGGCAAGGAGTGGTGTCAAATCACAACACACACTGGGCCCAGCTAACCAATCACAGCATACACTGGCGCAGCTTACCAATCACAGCGCTATTTAAGTATTTCAGAAGGCGGGCTTTAATTTGATACAGGAAAACTATTACAAGCGTTCATGCCAGCCGGACTGGGGAAGAGAGGTGTTGTAATAACTTGTAAAATAAGTGAAAAATATTATGTTTTTCGAACTACCTAGTGTGAGAGCTGTTCTTAGTACACCCCAAAACAAATCAACGACCTTGTAAAAGAGCACAATAGGACCCCTTTAATATTTATTAATTTAGTATTCCTTACTATATATTATTGCCTTGCGTGATGGATACAAGTTATTCGAGTTCAGCTTTCAATTTGTGAACTAGTGGGTTGGAAAAAATAAAAGTATATAGCTGGATAAAAATGAAAGATAGGCTAATAAATCATGGATTCGCTAGTGTTGTCTGCAATGCTATTTCCCTAATCTCCGGATAAGGGATTCTGCACACCACAAACACAAAGCCCTGCCTGCATGAACATGCACTTAATAATGAAGAAGCGAAGTGGCTTTTCATGATTGGAGCTCATATCTATAAGATTGGATTTCTGTGTACAAGGTTACAAAGTTTATGTTCCTTTTCGTATAAGCGTTTCTCAACAATGCACCAACACGAAAGTAAGTCAAAGGGATCAGGTCTTACTTGGGTCCATTTGGAAAAAAGCACATTTATTTAAAATTACCCGATGGCAACTAATACCAAAACACAATCCTTTGTCCAAGGCCACTTGTGAAAAGTTTTAGGACTTGTTACCCACTCAGGTCTCGGGTCAAACCTCGGGTTTTCGGAACGAAAGTGGACCTGTGCAGACCTATAGTTGGGGGTTCGGTGCCTTGCTCAAAGGTCTCACCTCAGTCGTGGTATTGAAGGTGGAAGAGAGCACTGGCTATTCACTCCCCCCACCTACAATCCCAGCAAGTACCAAGACTCAAACCCACGACCTTTGGGTTACAAAGTTGACTCTCTAAACCATCAAGCCAATGCACTGTTAAATCTTCAAAGCATCGCTTATGGCCAAAAATACCAGTCCCTGGAAATAATGCTTCCTCTAGAAAAAAAGTCAGTCCCCTGTTGTCCTCTCACTATCAAAAATCCAATGACATATTTGTTTAGACCCGTTTTTGGATTATCTTCGCCCAATAAACAGTGCTTGATCTTTGAATATTTTTCTCCTGATTCCGAAAAGACAAACTTTTTCTACTGAAAAAGCAATATAGTACACACGAAATTAAACTGGAGTTGTGTGGATACTTGTAGATTATCGTGGATGTTTTTATCTGCTGTTTGGGGACCTTCATTCTGACGGCCACCCATTCACTACAGAGGATCCATTGGTGAGCAATCTGTTCCGATGAGGGAAACCAAAATCATCTACATCAGGTGTGTCAAATGCAGTTCCTGTACGGGCCGGAGCCCAGTAGAGTTATGCTCCAATACACATACCATGTAGTTTCAAATAAGCCTGAAGGACCTTGATTAGTTGGATACAGGTGTGTTTAATTAGGGGGGAATCTAAACTCTGCAGGGCTCCGGCCTCCAGGAACTGAGTTTGACACCCCTGATTAGTAATCTTGGATGGCTGGGGGTAAGGAAATGTTCATTTTAGGGTAAACTATTCTTATGAAAAAACAACATTTAAATACCATAGACAAGAACAATATTAGGATTAAAAACAGAATGAAACAAACCTCATACACAAAAATAAAGGAGTCTTGTCTTGAGAAGGGTGAAGTGAAAGTGCCCTTCTTGTGTTTGTAAGTAGAAAGTGGACGTTAAATCCCATGAGAGCTTTTGACTGCAGAGGGTGCCACAAAATCCCTCCATAAACCAGGAGCTCTGCCCTCTATAAACCGGTACAACCTCTCCCTCCATGTTTCTTCTCTGTTCTAAACAATAGGTTGTTGATGAGCTCAGGACCTCACTGAAAGGAAGGTGAACTCAATATGTGCCTCTGGTCTCTGTGGGTGATATGGTGTTCCAGTGTACTTCACATACAACACTGCACAGAATGTCACATACTGTAAAACTACTTCTTCCTGTGAGAAAGCGCCATGGTCACATTCAAATAAAACAATGTTAAGCCCATTAAATATTACATTGTTCAAGCATCCACACTGTGGCTCGACACAGAAACTGAATGTAGCTTTAAAATGGGTCACATCAAGGAAATCAAAATTTCCTTGAGGTTTTAAAATAAATGATTCAAAATGATCACTGTTTTTCAAAACATACCATTCATTGAATCTAAGCTGCAAAGAAACTGTTTGTTCTGAAGTTTCTGAACGTCAAGTATATATGAAACTCATGACAGCCACAATACACATCAACAATAACTAATTCAGTGAGCAGCTGATTGAAAATCTTTAGATTTGTTTTTGAAAGAAGTTTCTTATGCTCATGCTGCATTATTGAGCTATAAGAAGTTTGAGCATAAAAAAACAGTTTTTCAAAAACAAAACACAGAAAAATAAAGTTTGACAATGATGCTGTATGACTCCTTAAAAGGAAGTGTGAGGGCACATAGCAGTACCACTTGTAGATAAATCTATAGATTAATTAAGACCATTGGTATTAATTATTATCAAAAAGTATTAATGAAATCCAGGCACTCATAGTAGCCACATATGGGCAGACTCATTATTCACTGAGTAACATGTGTTGTGAGGGCTGTTCTCTGCTCAGTCCTCCTACACTCTTGTTACAGATTCCAATCAATGTACAAATTGGCAAAACAAATCCACATCCCTTAGCAACAAAACCCGAAATAGGAGCTAGTGTTGACTTACGGAGAGGGAACTGATGAAGCTCTTGTAAATTCGAGGACACTAAGTGCATCATTTCTGCAAAGCAACAGCAAAGTCCTGCTCATGATAGCGTCTGCCAACGCAGCATTTGTCAAATGAGGGGAATTGCGATGTTGATTTCAGTGGACACAGGCTCTTACAAAGTTTCGGGAAATCTGCTTCAAAAACAGTTACAGTTTACAGAAACGTTGGCATGGTAGACTATGTTGAATATGCTACAACGATCTCTGACAACAAAGCTTGATTAACAAGAGACTATCATCTAAAAGGCACCAAAACTGTATGTTTTCCACAAACATCCACTTTCCAGGATGAGTGCCATCCATGTTCTCAGGTGTGTACTAGCCCTTAGGACATGAACTACACCCGGGGGAGGGTGGGTTTGTGTACTCTCTGTTGTCTCTTCTCACTCGATAACACATCATGAATCAGCACGTTCCAGCAAACTCTTCAGAACCAATGGGTACACATTTCAAGAGACACCAACAAAGCGGTTCCTAATGGCCTGCAGGGCTTTCCATAACCTATCGAGGTGAGGCAGTGTGCTCTCTACACCTGTATGTGCTTTAGGTACCAACGCCTTTGGACTTGTGTAGAGCATAAAGCAGGTATATAAATTATAGCTTAATTTAATAATAGTTTAACTACACTACTATTCAAAAGTTTGGGGATCAGGGATATCTTCTAAGATTTTATTCAGCCAACAGATCCATGAAATTGATCAAAAATAACAGTAGAACATTTATACTACTACAAAAAGAAAGCTATTTACAATTAAATGCCATTTTTGTGAAACATTCATTAAAGTAATCATGAAAAGTTATCACCGTTTTCCACAAAAACAATAATATAAGCAATTTTTCAAAACTCCTTTTCAACAGTGATAAGAACATATCATAAGTTCTACATTAAAAAAGAAAAAATGTATTCTTTCAATTTTATCAATTAAATTGTAATTAAAACTCCCCAATACAAACTGTTCCTAATGAAGTTCTCATCAAATAAAATGCAGCCTTGGACAGCATAATGATGAAAAAAAAAATATATATTAGGTTACAGACTCCAAAAAGTTAACATGTTAATGTTTCTGTTTTCTTTCTGTTTTTTGGTTATTGCTTGTTTTGGTTATTTGTTATAAAACTTCCTGCCACTTAGATCTACAGTTCCCACATGCCTTTCATGACCCCAGACGTTACAAGCACTTTAAACAAAAATACTAGTGTACTTAGAATCATTTTTGTTCTTTTTGTTTTTCCTGGAAATAACAAAACTTTGCAGACTTTACTAAATTACAGCTGTTTGAAGTGAATGACCACAGTAAAAATCTTCTCACAATCTTCTTATGCGCAAAAACATCAAAAAGTCAACATCATCTTACCTTTTTTTACATTCTTCAATGACAAGGTTTATGGGCAATACAAACTGTGTGGGAATTGTATTTTTTTAATGGCTTGTAAAACTAATTGTGCATGTTTTTCAAAAATATTGAAATAGTTTATGGTCAATCTCCTTTAAAACGGTCACTTCTTATCAAAGCTGCGGTCATATGTGCATCGGATGCAAGTCTGCGAACAAAAGCAGTGAAATAAAAATTATAGATACAAATGATATTTGGAAAAATAAAGGTGAAAGGATTAATGTTTCACATTCTATGGACCAAGGGAGGGGAAAATGTGTTAGTTTTATTAAAAAATCCTCTCCGGGGAGACAAAAGTTAAAGAAACAACATGTATGTAGTGTGTGTGCATGTGTGGTGTGTGTGTGTGTGTGTGTGTGTGCGTGTGTAATATTCAGAGGGATCAGAGATAGGAGAATCATCACGTGCTTGAAATATTCATATCATTCTTCTATACATATGGTAGGTTACTGTATTATTATTCTTCCATTGTGATAATTTGAGGGTTTATGCGCAAGGCTTTACGGAAGATCAAACTGAAATACAATAGGATCTAAAATCCTTAACCCAATTAGCTGGTGGCTAAATTCGATTTCATATATACAGAAAAGTGTGTTAGAAAAAATGATATATATAATCGCCTCTTACAAACATATAACAGACAAGATTATTTTTGCATATTAATAACAAACAGATCGTGTTCTACAGTGAATTAGAGTGTTGCATCCAGTAGTATTGCCAAGGTCCACAGTTTCCCTCGGAATAAGGGCTAACTCTAACACTGTTGCCGCAGGTTTTTTTTTTCATGTCTGTGGGGTTGACGTGACCCCACAAAACATGATATTTAGCCCCTGGAATGCCCAAAAAAACGTGTCTTTATCTCCGAATGCAATTTTAACGGGGACCCCCTGGGAACGCAATTGGGTTAGTTTTGGGATCATTTTTTGAGTAGCGATTTGGAAAGAGTGTTGTTGTGAAAGACACTGGCAACCCTGACTGCACATTCTTAAGGGACAAAAGGGTAAACAGTCTGGGGGGAGCGTCTCTCTATGTTGTGGGCCTGTCGATCTGGAGTTGAAGGTGTAGATGTGCAGAAACTCGTCAGGGGAGAAGGGTCTAGTCCTGACAGCACTTAGATTAGAACCAGTTCCTTGACATCCGAACTCGTTGAAAATATGATAGCTTGACAGAGGCAAGGATGGTCTAGAATACACGTGGTCCTCAGGGCTTCCAGGCTGGATTAGACTACAGATAGTTTTTATTTCTAGAGAGCAGCAGACATGGACCACACACAAACACACTACTAACAAGACCACAATTCTTTGAGAAACTTAAGATATTAACTTGCTTATAATTAAATAATATTAATAGAATTTCTACTATATTTCATATACTAATGTGTAAGTACATTGAAGGAAAATACTCATTAGTAGTTATGGACAGACTTTATAAACCTTAGCAGGGTAAATTACCATACCATATTTAATTTTTGATGGTATTGAAATGCAGCTGTGAGGAATTGAAAGCAACAAGTTGCATCTGTGAATTGTACACGTGTACAATAGTACACCCTTAGTTGGACAAGACTTTGTAAAACAGTGTTGAAAGCTTGTTAAAAAATAGGTGATCTATGACCTTTATACAGTGTGTGCCATAGTAAAGAATGTAAGACTATCCAAAGCACAGATATCACCTATCCAGTTTTATCTGTTGGTAAATTCAAGATTGGAAATCTAACCTGAGTTATGTCTGTAGCAATCTTTCAATTTTTTAAAATCTTGCAAAAAATTTCATTAGACATGCAAAACTGGATTCTTGATTTTACATTTCTGGGTTTTGGAAACACTACAGAAAGGGGTGAAAATTACTGTACATAGAGATGCATTGTGAGCCAATTAGGGCCAAAAAAAAGTAGCAAAAGAAAGATTCTAATTATTGAGTCTCCAGAAGTTTCTAAAAAAAAGGGAAACATTGGACATTTAAGAGTATTTTTTAAATTATTAATCACTCCTACAGCAGCTGTATTAGAAAAAGGCCGCTATAGTAACTATATTTATTTTATAAACAGCTATATTAAATATATTGTTTTATGTTTTATTTTACTTTAATGCCAATTGGTAAATAACAACAACTCTAGTTCTAAATCTATGTTTTTTTGTTTGTTTGTTTTTTTAAATGAAAATGATGAAATGCGCATTCTCAGAGAAGCTTTGGCGATGCTGCATGTCCTGGATATAGTGAGACAGGCAGATGGCTGAAAACACTGTGTGCGTCACGTAAAAGAATGAGTTGTTTTTGTAGAAGACACTCACCACTAATTCCTGTATACTGAAAATTCCATTTTAGCATATTTCCGCCCTCAACCAACTGAACAATGTCCGCCATTTTCTCCACATTTGAGCAGCTGTAGCTCATACGCAATGCAGGTGTTTTTGTAGTTGGATGTAAAACTGAACATAAGAGTCTTCATTCTATCCAGACATCAGAGCTGCTGAGGACACAGCGGATTGGTTTTGTTTTTGATGGTAATGCGCTACCAAATACAGAAAAAATGGAAGAGAGGGGTGGGGTGAGCAGTAGCTCATTATCATTTAAAGAGACATGCATCGAAACGGGTCGCTGTGAATAGAGCTGACAAGGGAAAAAGGGTGTTGTTTCACACAATATTGAGGAATTTTAACCAAAGGTGTTGCAGACATTTCATGAAGACCCAAAGAATCATACCCACTTTGTGGAAAATGGGCATCCGATGTTCCCTTTAGCCAAAAAAAAACAAAAAAAAAAACAACACAGTGAACCTTTAACTATTGTAGAAATCTATCTGTGAAAACAATCAAATTTTAGCCTTAAAGGAGATCTGCTAGTGTCTGCAGTATTTCTGCTCAGACATGAGTGTAGAGCATAGCGCTAGCAAAAGTTCAGTTCCCAGGGAATGCAAGAATTCCTTTTTGATTGAATGAAACATAAGACGCTTTGGATAAAAGCATTTGGCAAATGCAATAATTGTAAATGTCTGAATTTTCTCTTTCTAATGAAGAAAAATAGGAGCACAGCAAAAGACAAAATCAGCAAACCAACCAACCTCAGCAAAATGTTACATCCTAAAACAGGTGTAATGTCTAACAGGAAGACAGGACTGTTTGACTTGAATGGAAGTCAATGGAAGAGAAGCTTCAGTACTCCGATTAAACTGCCTTTGTGTGGAAACAGTTTGCTGTGCTAATCTTTGCTAATCTTTAACATGTTTTGCAGCTAATCTTCAACATGTGGGTGCATGAAAATCGCTTTGGAGTTTGCTATAATTGGAGTGTGCTACAGAAAATTTATATTTCATAAAGAGAGTTGCTGTTACCACGATATCCTCTTTCTGATGTCCAGAGCCTTGACCAACCACAAATACCCCTGTTTCCTGGCAAGCAAACACTATGAATGGCCGCTAAATTGTCATTTAGTCCTTGTGTACCAACAAAAAATAATCTCAAGCGTGTTTGATGACCAATATTTGAACTTGATATACAATAAATCTCCTCATTTTGCGATGGATTAAACATCACTGTGCAAACAATGTATGCACCAGTGAGTTTTATGAATCAGCTCATTCATATGCAAATAGTCTTGTGTGTTTACAGGCGTTGATATGATAAAAAGGAGCCAGCGGCTAAAATCATTATTTCAATTCTATCCTTGTCGTCATAGAATTGTCTTAAAGGTTCATAAATAACTCATGTCTAAAGGTCCTCGCTCTCTAAAAAACCCTTCAGTTCAGCTGTTATTTTGAAGATCTTTCGCATCCATCGCTTTAATGATAGTGTAGAAAGAAGAAAGGAGAAAGACACATATAGGGCAATCTAAAAGATCCCTGTGTCTGGTTTTCTTTGTTGTGATTAATGCCGGAGAAAAATATCTCTTCACTCCGAACATGTTTGGATTATGCACGCGAGCAAAAGAAGAAAGACAACAGAAATAAAGTGAGCAAGTGAGAGGGACAGAGGATGAGCTGGAGGAGAAACAGATCATGAAAAGAGAGAAGAGGGGGAAAGAGTAGTGAATCAACAGAGGTTGCACCTTATCTGCTGTAGATAATGTTCTCAAGTCCTCTCAATGTCAACATTTTATGATTGACAGAATCATCTGATAAAATGAGCAGAACCTATTGATCCGACTAAGAAAGCCATTAGAGAGAGATAGAGAAAGAGAGATACAGATACAGAAAGCAGACTTAAATCAATTAAACAGACAGAAACAGGTTCAGACATTGAAATCTGGCAGTTTAAGATCAAATTTAAACCTGGAAAGAAACTTTTTTTTTTTTTTTTTATCAGGTCACTAATAGAAGTACATTTTTGGATGCTGATCATGAGTCTTTGTACAGACAGTCAGAGTTCTTGCTCAGGATGCTCTATGAGCATCATCTCAAATTCATGCCGGAGAATATGATCATCGGGTTTGACACAAATCTGAGCAGTTCATGCAGCTTGAGTGCTGCTGCTATTAAAGCAAAAGGGAGACAAATCAAAGTATTACAGATATAAAGATATTCTGATAAATTGATTGAAATTGAAAATATCACTTAAATTGTCACTCAAAACATAATTTTTAAACTTTAAATCATCTGTCTCTGTTTAAAAACAATTTAAAAAAATGAACAATGCATTAAGAAAAAAATAAACTAATTCTGCTTCACAAGTTCAGTCAGGTATATGTTATTTCGACATTTGGAAAAATTACCACAGAAAAAAAGCATAAACACAAAGAATTCTAACTCTAGAATTCTAATAAACTCAGCAACTACATCCCAATTCAAAAGGTGTTCTAAATACTAAGTGCTATCAGTTAAGATGGTATGTTAAGAAAAGGATAATACAAATATCATTAAGCAAACAGTGAAAGGGTTATGCTTATTTATAAATATACCATGTAAAATTCTGTGGTGTAAAGTTATTACTTTACTATCAGTGTCTTTTTTATCCTACATTTTTTATCTCTAAGTGTCTTGGAGCCTGACATTCAGTACAAGTAAAAACACCTACTTAAAAGTATGTTAAAAATCAGATACGCTAACAGTTTTACTCAAGGGTTCTATTGGATTTGGTGACTAGTAAACTTGTAATGGAGTAAGTAATTTTCACAGTAAGGTATTTATACTTTTACAGAAGTATAGTTTTCAGGTACTGATCTTAAACCTTAGCTTAAATCAGAATAACTTGACCAAAAGATTCAATTACCCTCTCACCGTTTAAACATGCTTTCTGCAAAGTTCAAACTTTTACGCCCCTTGTGGCGTCAAAATCAGAAACTTGTGTATCATTACAATTTAAATGAAAAAAAATTAATTTTTACAGTACCACGCCTCGCAAAGATCTCAGAAAATGCCTTCCAAGGAGAATAACTGAAGAAAAATTCCCATACTACTCAATGGTAGCTGTTTTTGGGGGGGCTTGGGTTACAGGCATCTACCCCCAGCAAGCGGCAACAAAATTGGGCCATGCAAACCAGTCAAGCCTTGATCTATGGGGTGTTCAGGGTCAGGGATTGGGGACCCAGGCATTTGGCAGTCAGTTGTACTTCCTAGCAAAGATCCATCGAATTAGGCCCTAAAGGATCAGGGATTGAAGAGTTGGCACAACACAAAGGGACCTTTCACACACCGAACCTGGATCAATTTCTCGGATGAGGAGCCATACTCGCCTGGCATGCCTCTGGGCCTCTCTTCCTGGTGGCCTGGATTTCAAACAGCTGAAAAAATTGACATTGGAGGGAGGAAAACAAATCAGTCCAGAAAAGGCAACAAGAACTGTCACAAAATGTCAGCCATGAAATAATCCAACAGAAAATGTGGAACGTGTATGTAAAATGACACAGCATTGTACGGCATGTCTTTTTCATTGTTAATTCACCACGGTGTGGTAATTTGACTTGACTCGCTTAAAGAGTGAAAGTCTGCTGTTCATTTCATCAGTGAACAAGGGTAGAGGTGTCATCTGCCGTGTCTGGGTGATAGTGTCGTACATGAACATTTAGATGCAGTCTAAAAAGAATTCATATACATTTTCTTATAAAAAGCATAAGAAATTCGGAAACCAGAACTTGAGATAACGCAGGAGAGGCATCATTTCAGAGAGAATATATTGAATAATTTAGTTATATAATTGCTTATTATAATGTATTATGTTAGATAATATATATTTATCAGAATTATTATTATTTAATAATATATATAACATATATTAATATTTAAAAAAAACTCCAAAGTTAATATGCAGATACTAACAGCTACCCATCTGTTCACCAAGGGCAGATGTTGGAGGAGTGTTTGGCCAACAATTGTGTTCTGTGACACTCTTGGCACAAAAATCTCACAAGGCAGATCAACCCAGAAGATGCATGATTAGACGAAACAATCGTCTAAGAAAAAACGCGATTACTAAATAAGCACTCGAAGGCAAAACTACCTCCCAATCAAAATGTTCTAAATACATACCATATAGTCGTCAAAGGCCGAGACTCACTAAGATCGGTATGGTACGAAAATGATAACTAGAAACCTCATTACATGAAACAAGTGAAAGGATTTATGCTTCTTTTATATTGATGTTTTTTATGATTTTTTGTAAAATTCTGTGGGTGTAAGATTACCTGTACTCACAATGCGTGCAGAATAACTTTTTTTATGACCCTAAATTTTTAAATTTAAAGTGTGCTTTGCAGCCTATGATCTATCCACCTTCCCGTACAATGGTAAACCACCTAACTTCAAGTGTAGTTAGTTAAAACAGATATACGCTAACCGTTTCTCACAAAAGATACGATTGGTTGGTGACTAGTTAACTTGTAAATGGAAGAATTTTCACAGTAAGGTATTTATACTTTTACATAAGTTATAGTTTTCAGGTACTCTTTAAACCTTGTTAAATCATAATACTTTGCAAAAGTCATTCACTTACCATTCCCGGTTAAACATGCTTTGCAAAGTTTCAAACTTTTACGCCCTTGTTTGTTTTTAGTGGCGTCAAAAACTCAGAATACTTGTGTACATTCCAATTTAAATGATTACACAAAAAATTATTTTTACAGTAACAACGCCTCGCAAAGATCTCAGAAATTGCCTTCCAAGGAGAATACCCTGACGAAAAACTTCCCAGTACTACTCAAGGGGTAGATTGTTTGGCTTGGGTTACAAGCATCTCACTCAGCAGTCGGCAACATTGGCACATGCTAACCAACAGGGGGTCAAGCCCTTTAATTCTGTGGGGTGTGCGGGGCAGGGAATTTGGGACCCAGGCATTTGGCCATTTTGTAATTCCCTCGCAAAGATCCCATAGATTAGGCCTAAAAGGATCAAGGATGAAGAGTGGGCACACAAAAGGACTGCCCGACCGGACCGACATGGATCAATTTTCTCTGGCTGATGAGCCACTCCCTCTCCTGGCATTGAACTCTGGCCTCTCTTTCATGGTGGCCTGTCATTTCAACAGCTGAAAAATTGACATTGGAGGAAAACAAACTCAGTCCGAGAAAGGCCAAAGACCTTTCACAAAATGTCAAGCTCTTAAATAATCCACATAATATGTGGGACGTGTATGTACAATGCCACAGCATTGTACGGCCAGGCTTTGCCTTCATTGTTAATTCCCCACCCCCCCCCCCCCCGGTATGTGGTAATTTGACTTGACTCGCGTTAAAGAGTTGCAAGTCTGCTGTTCATTTTCATAGTGGCACAAGGGTAGAGGTTTTCAATCTGCAGTGTATAGGTTGATAGTGTCCGTCCAATGACATTAATATTGCAGTGGGTCTAAAAGACGTCATATACATTATCCTGTAGATAAAAAGCATACAATGAAATGGAAAACCAGACACTGTCTGAGATTAGAACCGGATGACTTTTTTTTTTCTCTTTTTTTTTCATCGGAGAGGCCTCCAGTGAGAGTAATATATATATTATCTAAGATTTAGTTATATAAGGTGCTTATTAGATGTAGTATTTTAGTATAATATATATTTATCAAGAATTACTTATTATTTAAACAGTAGATATGGTAAAAATGTTATATATAAACAGTTAACGTATATAAGGATGTACTAAATCTAGTATGGGAACCTATTGTAGAAAGCTAACATGTAACATTACATATGTGGTAAACAAAAAATCCAACAGTTATACTCTGCAGGATACTAAAACCAGGCTACGCCATCGGATTCACCAATGGCGAGAGGTGTGGAGGACTGTGTTCTGGAAAAAACAAATTGTGAAATTCTGATGACGGCGGTAGTTGGCACAAATAATCTCACATATCAACCAATATCTAAATTCAAATCAGATAACGATATTTATATGTTACTTTTTTCTATGTCAGAAAGTAACCATAACAAATTCATTCGTTCATTTTGCTTTCCACGAATACGTAGGATGTTTTGATTGTTAAAGTTAGAATGCATTTAATCCACAGGAATTGTCATAGGCAGGAAAACGATCAGCATCTTACAATAAATCCCTGGGAGAAAAAAGGGAACACAAAAACAGAGGGCAAGGTTAATTCAATCGGCCCACGCTAGGATGAGTGGAAAAGAGCGTCCAGAATCATAAAAAATACAGACACCAACTGTAATGATCTCTTGAATACCATTTATTGGAAAAAAACAAATTGGTGTAGAGGTCCGGAAAAAAGACAACTCAGGTGGTCAAATAATGATGCTTCAGGACAAATTGGGTGGGCTTTTGCATCAAAAACAGGTTTTTTAACAAGGAATTCTTAATGATTTCCTAAGGCAAGAACGGCACACGGCAGTCCTGTCAACAACACTAAAATTAGCTAAAGGGAAAGTCTGATTTCCCTTCAACCAAATTCTGGACTAAAACACGTTACAGATGCAAAAAAGCAGAGGTTTTTGTGGTTTCATGACGAAGACATTTAGGCTTCCTATGTAGAAGACACATCAAGTAGGACATTGTCAAAACATAGGTGAAAAGTCACGAACCCAAGGTCTGATGGTTGACCTGACGATAGAGCACTCTTGTATGAGAATCTCTCATTTCTATTAAATGAGAAATTCGCTTTGTGGCATTCATAATGAGCAAATCCTCGAAACGACCCATTTCCAATCCATCAGCAAGTAATACAGAGATCATCAAAGGTGGGTGAGCCAGATATGATATTTGTAATATGACATTGGGTGGCAGCACCAATCAGCGTGGAGGTCAAGCTCTGTGAGTAAGACTAATGAGCTAGGTTTTCATGCTCCCAAGGTGTCTCAGCTGTAGCCGTTTAAAGGAAGAATATTATATAATGGCTGGAAAAAAAAAAAAAAAAAAAAACCTCAAAAACAGAAACTTTACATAAAAGACACAATATATCACTATAAACAATTAAAAACTAGATCTATGAAAGCTGATGAAATTATAAGGCACATGAAGACTGTTGGAGACGCAATCTGGTATTAGAGCACATAAACTCTATTTCAAGAGGCAGCGACTTAAACAATATTTTCCTCAAGGTGACATTGTAAGCTTATACATTTAGGATGTTGCCCTGGTTAAAAACTATTACCATTATGTTTCACCTCAATACTGTAAAGTTGTTTGTGAATCCTGTTTTGCATATTCTGCTTTTGTTCTCCACAAAGCAACAAAAAAAACGCAAGTATTCTATAATGATCATCATTAAAAATAATGGTGCCGTGACCACAATTTGTTACAAACACCTTGACAACTCTTGCTGTAACTTAAGGTTGACGATGATGAAGATTCAAATGGACTCCCACACAATCTAGGATTTTTTATTTTTATTTTATAAAGCCAACGCCAGCAGAATTATGCAATTAATGCAACCCAGAGGAAAAAAGAAACATTGGGCGGTTAAAGTGTTTTTTTTTTTGTTTTTTTTTTTTTTTTAACGCATCAGCAGTAAAGCCTGAAATAGGGCACAAGGTGGCAGGGCACTTTTCATCCAACAAATAAAAACAAGTAAAGAAAGGTAGTCCATACCCCGATCTCTCTATCTCGCGTGAGTAGTGGAAGTCAAGTGCACCAAATCCAGTTTAATCTCAGGGTGAAGCCAGACTGTCATGCAACACATTTGCGATAAACCAGAGGAGGTGTTGAGGTGCTTCATCTTTGACTAATCTGATATTTCAGCGAGGGCTCCTCCGAGGAGGCGGGAGTGCATGAAGGATGGTGGAAGGGATTGAGAAGCATACCAGTGGGCTTAAACACACATTACGTGGGGGAAGATAACATCCCCCAGGTTAGAAGAGATTATCCACTGATCTGATATTGCAGACAGACCTCTTAGACCACCAGATATGGACTGAAATCATGAGAAGGGCATAGTGTAGGGGCGTTTATGGTTAAGTGGTTGTGCAAATGCAGGTTCTATGAGGAAAGGTAATTGTGACACAAGAAAAACAACAAGCAACATATTTGAGTCCAAACAGAGTGCAACAGTGCCCGTATACTAGGTAGATTTCAAAATAGTTTTTCCCATTATTTTTTTATAGGAATTTTTCAAATAATAGTTTGCGAACCAAAGGCAACCCGCTCCGAACTGAAGACATTAAAAACATAGATGTTTGTAAAAAAGGCTTTAAAAAAATGGGGGTCTTTCAAATACCATTATTAGAAATTAAGAAATTAGAATTTATATATATAGATCTTATATATATATAATATAATATATATCTATATTATAATATATATATATATTCTAATACGGTATTTGAAAGACAGTATCCTTTTTTTTCAAAACAAATATACTATTAATTGTAATATACATATAATCTAAGATATAATATAATATAATATAATATATATAGATAATATTTAAATTGCTGTGTTCTCTGATTGGAGTTCCTCATTACACGTAAAGGATATAAAATAGAAATTAGTTTATCAGAATATTCTTGATTAAAACAGAAATGTGCTTTAAACTATAGACGTTATAGTGGGAGGAGCGTCTCCATCAAAAAGCAGAAAAACGTATACAAATCATACGTGTAATATCGTAAAAAAAAAAAAAAAAAAAAAAAAAAAAAAAAAAAAAAACATCTATTTATTATTTTTTTGTTTGTTGTTTACACACAATGGAAGTTTGTTATGATTTTTTTTGAGTATATTACCACAGAGAAAGTCACAAATTTTGATTTATGGATTCTTTAAAAGACATCGTCTCTTAAAAATTAATGTAGATCATCCACCTGATAAATCACACCTTCAGACTGCACAGGATTAAGTTAACATTGCGATATAGATGTCATTGGCACATTTAACGTAGCAAATGACTCTGTACTTTTCCAGAAAGAGATTTTGTCATTGAGTTCTGTTTCTGCAGAGGTCGAGTAGGCGTCTATGGCTAGACTCCATTCTACTCTAGAGCTCGAACATAATGAACCAGGAATTATCGACACAGCATAGCCTCGGTGTTTTATTTAACTGATTTCGTATCCTGAATCTTATGATGTCGCGATGTGAGGGCCACACTGAGAATACAGACCTCCCAGGAATATCAAAATAACTAATACACTAACCGTGAAATACCCAGCGAAATATGAGTCACACTGCAAGAGAATTGGCTAAGGCGTATTTTAAAAACACACACATGCAAAGCACTATTTACATATGACAAGGAATTAGGGAACACACCCACTAATTATTGAATTTACTGTACGTGCTTCAATCAGACCCACTGCCACAGGTGTATAAAATCAAGCACCTAGCCATGCAATCTGCATTTACAAATATTTGTGAAAAAAAAAAAAACCTTGAAGAGCTCACTGAATTCAAGCATGGTAGTCATAGAATGCTAGATATCACACAGCCAACTGTAAGTGGCATTACTGGAAAGTGGAAGCATTTAGGAACAGCACCAACTCCAGCAGAAGACCACGCAAAGTCACAGAGCAGGTTACCGATTGCTGAGTCGGTGCATAAAATGAATTGGACCAGTAGATGATGCAGAACAGATTCAAACCCACGTTTCCCATATTGACAACATGGACACATTTGCTACACCACAGCTCCGACCTTTGTAAGCTATATTATATTTTATATAAATTTTGTATTATGTGAGAAGAGTGAAACCACAGAGTGATTCAAGACTGATACAAGAGACATTAAACTTGCACAGTATAGGAAATAGGTTGCCAGTGACAACAGGAAAAATTATATGGTTAAGCGCTATATGGAAATATTTAAAAGCAGGTCTCAATGAACCAATTAGAATCAATATTTGGTAATAGATGCTGTCTTGTTTAGCAGACAGACAGTAAGTAGCATAGCATAGCAGAACTAGCACTGTATTTGCCCTATTGATGCTCATTCATAGTGACACCTCCACAGTGTACAGTTAAGAAATTATGCTAACCTTTCCTAAAGCATGCATATCATAGATTTAATTATCAGGATTCTTGCTCCAAATCATCCAGCCTTAGTATCATCTGATAAAGACACAAGTGACATATTGGCTCAGGAACAAATCTGGCGCTTGTGTTATCCAATCTGCCTGCTAATAAAAATGTAAGAACATATTAGGCTTAAGTCCAACAAGCGAACTCAGCATAAAGACACTGCCGCTTTGCTTCAGCTCTTGACCCAGAACTATGGCAGCATGTTATTAGATAGGTGAGGGGAATGCAGGCAATATAAAAATAAAGACTTAGCCAGACATGGTCAGTAGCTATACAGAGCCTGGCCTAAATCCAAAGATATAGGAAGGTTGTATGGTAAAGCCCTAGAAGTTGATTTCAGTTAGGAGAGATACTGCAAAAATAGAAACCCGAGTCTAGCAGTCAAAGAGGCATTCAGATTTAAGAAAAGATTCTCCTTTTTTTGTCTCATATTTGGAAACAACATTTTGGATTTCACTGAGCCTCAGTAAAAAGCAGGGAAATATATATATGTACTTTTTTCATTCTTAGATTTGTCCAAAGCATAGAGGGAATTAACGGTAGGTCTGAAAAAAAAAGCGTGGATTTTAAAGCGTAGTTTAGTTAAAAACATAGTTTAAAATGCATGTACCAAGTTTTGCAAGTGAGTGTATAATAATTTATTTAAATCAATTATTTTCTAATAATTAAAAATTCAAAAGATAAAACATTAATATTATTGTAGTAATGTATTATTATTGTATTATTATTGTTATTTCATAAATGTGGATTTTAGGCCATTTA